>NW_020653766.1:1177416-1184206 GCF_003589595.1 Hyposmocoma kahamanoa
TGGAACAAGAACTTGCTGATAAACATTGAATAGCTACGGCCCTAGCGCGTGACCTTGTAGAACCCCTTTGGAACATAAAAGCTTTAGTGCATAAATGTTATTTGTTTGACGTAAACCACAAACATGTTCAGCAATAGACTTTTATGGGCTATTGTAAGAGACTTTTGCAGTTGAACGATCAACACTGAAAAGCTACGGTCCCAACATATGCCCCTGTGGAACCCCTGTGAGACAATTACGTTCTCTCTGCCAATATAAGTACCTACAATCTTTTTTTATTTCTCGTTCCGACAACAAATCACTTTTATTTGCACTGCAAACCATTTGTAGCTTTGTAGAAGCGAGCGAGCTACAAAATTTTACTTTGAAATTTTATGGCCTCACAAAAGGCATAATTTTGATTTATGGACGATTGTATGAGATTTGTAATTATAAGGGGTGTATTTCCATGGAAGCGGAGATAAATCTTGAACACATATGAACATTATACTGCACTACAGTTATACAAAATTACAATAAATAAAAATATGTAATGTAAAGACCAAACTGTAACGTACAAAGTAAAAAATACTGTGATCCGTGAAGGACGCGATTTGAAAGACTTAGAGATATAAATACAGAAAGGTATATTGAGGCGGTGAAAGAAAGTAGAACGGTGGAAGATATATAAAGTGAACATGGAAGGCGACATTAGAAATGGACGATTACGAAGGAGGGATTTAGATTAAATCGAGAATGTCTTAAAAAAACTGAAATAGTTATAAGAAGAATAAAAGGGCTTATATGAAAAGATTGATGAATGCAACTAAAGGAAGAGAGGTTCGTTAGAATAGTGCAATCTGGCAATCTATAGTCCCTTCCCAATCCTACTGGGAAACTAACTGTAATTAACTCCCAATGTATTTCTACACGACGGAAACATATAGGTCTTAAACCATTGAAAAGCGCCTTTCAATCACGTGAGGCGCCATTTCAACGAATAAAAGAGACGCGCGATCGATGAGGCTCATTTTACGATCGTATCATTTCTCTGATAAACACGTAACACATGTACGTCGTAGATTATATATATATATATATATCTATGTGACACACGTAATTACTACGTTATTCTCAAACATTGAAATAGCCGCGGAAGTATTGACAACTTCATGATTTCTGTAGATGGATTTTGTCATTTTATTGCTGAGAAGCGGGTAGAGAATTTTGATCACTACTTTTGTAGATCTTGGTAAACCTCTCTTATTGAGTTCTTAGGTTTTCGCGATTGTTTCACACAAGAAATGAAACTATTTTTCCGGATTTAAATCGCGTATATTTGTTTTTTCAATCAAACCAACGTTTTGGGCCCTTTACAGGTCCCATGGCCCCATGGTCATGGGACCTGTAAAGGACCCGAAACGTTGGTTGTTTGAGAAATCAAATATACGTGATTTAAATCCGGAAAAATAGGTTAATTTCCTGAACCTCTCTTACTTCACTTATATTTTTATCAAGCTTGTGTCGTGGTAAAGTGATCACAGGTTTTTTAGTCATAATAACTGACTGGACAAACAATAACGTAGGCGTAGTAGTAATCAATTTGCCTATGCATAACAGTTGCAGTGCCACACAGCTTTAACCGCAAAGATCCTAGAGGCACTGCCACGCGCCTGTAACCCTGAGACACAAAGTAGACAAATCCCGTGTCTATAGTTTCACCAGCTGTCCACATTACTGCTAGGTGGCAGATTTATGTACGGTCGTAGTATTTTCCTGGATCGCCAAGATTTGACTGTCACTGCGCCCGTCACCTTGAGACGTAAGTTGACAAGTCCCATGTGCCTGCAATTTCACCGGCACCCAGACCCTTCAAAACCGGAAAACAGTAATGCTGACATTACTGCTTGGCGGCAGAAATAGGTAAGGTGCAGTGGCTGTGTCCAAACTTTGCTATTTAATGCTTTGGATATTAATGCAACTGTTATGGGTAGACGTGTCGTTTACTACCAGTTGCACGACTTGTTCGTCCCATTACTTGATATCATAAAAATTCAAACAGCGCCACCTATTCGTTACTAATATTACTATTTACAATACAACGCCATCTAGTGTTGGTAGAAGAACTATTTACTAGCTAGAGATTAGAGAGAGTACTATTTATTGTGACCTAGAATAGGCGGAAGAAGATGCGTAAGACATCCATCCACATCCGCCTTATCATTAATAGAGTTCAATTTTAAATTAATGTTGCCTAACCACTCGTTTCAAATCTTAACCAATTTCTAAAAAAATGTTTATTTTA
The DNA here is from genome assembly GCF_003589595.1 of Hyposmocoma kahamanoa. Taxonomy (NCBI): domain Eukaryota; kingdom Metazoa; phylum Arthropoda; class Insecta; order Lepidoptera; family Cosmopterigidae; genus Hyposmocoma; species Hyposmocoma kahamanoa. The sequence goes on from NW_020653766.1 coordinate 1,179,701, forward strand.
ATTTCAGTTCTGGTGGATTACTGCACCCGTTGAAAATTCCTAAGGGACATCTTTAAGAACAAACCACTGTAAGTTGTAATAATAATTAATTAAACTTAAATCACAATTTGAAAGCGATGGTAGCCTAGTCGGAGAACGATGACTTCTCGACTGAGAGATCGTCGATTCAAATCTTTAGTGGGGACATGTACCTAGAAAAAGAATTTAATTTCTAACAAACGTATATTTGTGAAAGTTTAGCAGCAATACCGCTCTCTAAGAAGGAAAGAAACTATCGCGATGAAACCTGCGTTCGAAGACATTTCACAACCCTTGGAAAACGTATAGTTTAATCCTCAACCCGCATTTGGCCAACGTATTGACTATTACCAGTGCGATGGTAATCATTTAAGATGTATTTGAAGTCTAATCTTTAATATACCAGAAAATATACAGTCGAAAAGAACTTAAACCTGATAAAGAATATTTGCCTTGTGGAACCTATGGGAAGGTGACGGTCCAGAAGGACGTTTTAGGTCACATTGAGAATGTTGTTAAAAAGATTGGAGCGAGATAATAGAATAATAGAAGAACCTTTACTCTCTCCTTAACATCTAATCTAAATACTCAACCTGATAATAATGTGCCAAACTAGGCTTTTCAGAAACCGCTTGGCCATTGATGTTATCAAATGGAGACTCGAGTTTTGAAATAAACATGTAAAGAAATTTGTATCAATTCCAGGTGTGATAAAGACTGCTTCTACATTGGTTTATCGACGCCAAGGCACTCACGCAATCGCTCATTGACTTGAGGTATGTTCTATAAGTTACAATCCATAAATATATGGAGTTATCGCTGAAATCTAAGTCCCAAATGGGAGCAAAATTGCCACCGACTTAACCATGATACGGCAAAGGCGCCAACCAAAATATTGTCAGTTGTATACTAACCTAGTACCTTACCTTACTTCGGCACCTTCTAATTCATTACTAAAACGTCCCGATTAATGTCTTCTTTTTCATTCTTATTGCAAGGATTTAAAGCTTTTTCTGACCAGCTCCAGCGGACAATTTTAGTCATACAACAATAAACAACGTTAGAAATCAAGAAAATAACAAAACAAGATAAAATTTTCTATCTTAGTCGTTAATAGACATCATGATTATTACTAAGACCGATCAAAATTATTATCAATAATAATTGCACAATTTTATAGTAACTCTAAAAGCACAATTATTTTTCAATGTTTTTTTTTTCATGATGTTCTCCGTAATATCTTAATTCTAATATAATAAAAACGAAGACAAAACAAAAAACTTCCGAATATTTTCAAGAGTAGGTACAGGGTCAAGAGCAAGTCAAGCTTGATACTTAAGACTTAAATCCAACTCTATGCCGCTTACGTTAACTACAGTTCAAGTACAAAGTGTCAAGCTTGACGTGCTTTTGACTGTACTACGATAACCTACTCCTTATCAGTATCAATGATTTGACATCATCAAAATCTTCATCTTCTGTATCCGCCTCCTCTGGAAGCCGTTCTGATTCATCGTAACTCATTATCTACAACAAATAGTGTAATAATAAATAATTGAATATAATATTACATAAAATAATGTAATTTTGTAATTTACGTAGATAGATAGATATACACTTTATTGCTCACACACAAGAACAAAAACAGTACATAGACAGCAATTAATGTGGGCAAAGGCGGACTTATCGCTAAGAGCGATCTCTTCCAGACAACCTTTGAGGTATAGGAAAGCTAATCAGGGCGCCAATAGCAAAATTTGAATTGATAGACAACAATTAACATTAATTTTATTAAATAATATAGTACAAATAGCATGAAATACTCACCCAGGTTTCTGGAACACTACCGGTCGCGCGCGGATTCTGAGACCGCAAACACAAATAAAGACACATGTGCGCTTGCGACGAATGTCACAGGGCTACTAAGGAGAAGTACCTCATCTCCTCGAGGATATCGTGGTCGCGCAACCGTCTATGGTTTATAGTTTTTGTAAAATGACTAAAATAAGATCGCTGCGGTCCCTGAAACCGCGCGCGACCACTGGAAGGTAAATAATTCTCTCTCGCCTTGAGTTATAGCGTGCAGGGAATAAGCGTGCAAGCAGGGGATTCCACTCTCTACACGCTCGCCATGTAAATGTGGAAGCGAAACACGTGCGAATCCTGGGAATGTCAACAACATAGACGTGGAAACCCATCCTACGTAATGATTTCTTTTTATTTGGCCGATATTTCGGAACAGTTACACGCTCTCCATTGGTCATGGGTTGACTGGTAAGCAGCAAATAACAGCTTTAAGAACAGAATATAAAAACAGTAACCAGAAAGAAGTCATACCAAATACAAATACAAATACAAAATCCAAAATGCTTTATTTCTCTCAAAAAGGTTTACAAAATGCAGATTTGTTACATTTCATGTTAAATATGAAGCACCTTAGTGAGAGCTGGAGTCTGTACTAGGTTGGGGACCTGTGTTACAGATCACCAGGCTCACACCCTTTTGACAAGTTTATCAGAAAAGTAACACTTATAAAATTTAATAAAAATAATGAAAATTAAAGAGTAAAATAAAATTGATAGCTAATTAGAATATAAAACAAATAGAAAAAATAGAAAAATCTCTGTGTGTGTGTGTGTTTGTGTGCGTGTGTTTGTGTGTGTGTGTGTGTGCGCGCGCGTTGGGGTGTATATATAAAGTATATGTGTAATATAAATTATTTTAGTATAGTTAATAGTTTTTCAGTCGAGTCATAATTATTGTGTGTGATCAGCCAGTCAGTAATAATTTTTTTACATATCGCGCTGCATAAGGGGTAGACATTATATACATAGCCTTCCAAAAAACAGAAATGACGCTGTGCACAACTAGTGGAAACTGTAGTCGAAGGGCAGACAGTGCATTTACGCCGAACAGTGTTTATTTTGTCAGAGTCGAAAGAGATTTGAGTGTGTTTGGTTAAAGCCGTGTGAAGGATAAACAGCTGACGTACTGAAAGGACCTCACAGGTTTTGTAAAGGTCAGAGGTTGGATATCTGAAAGGAAGGTTCCATCCCACCTTGAGTATCGCACGTTGCGCTCGTTCCAGCCGAAGAAGTTGTTGCTTGGAAGATCCACCCCAAACTGTTATGCAATATGTCGTGAGAGATTTACAGAGAGCCAAATACACAAGTCTCAAAACTTTCACGTCAGCAACGAGACTGAGGTTTTTAAAAACATAAATTACTTTACGTAACCGTAGGGAAAGACTCTCAATATGATAGCTAAAAGAAAGTGTGCTAAGTGCGGAGTAAGGATGGACAAGAGCAGGAATTTTTACAAAAGGAAGGACACGAATGAGCCGTGACAGTGAAAGAGGTGGCGGATGGAAGACCACGACTTGAAAGAGAGAAAGGGAGACACATTGTTTTATCCACGTTAATACCGTGTGATAACAAACCGTGAGAATCTTAAAATCTAAAGATATTCAATTCTTTCCTGCACTTTACTTATAAAATCAAAGCCAAGTAATTTATTTGCATGTCACAGTTAAACCATACAAAATACAGTTTAAGTTAGTAGATTATTGTATTCGGTGACGCCCTGTAAGGGCATAGTAAATTACAGACGGATGTTTTATAATAGATTAATAAATTTACACCAACAAAATACATATACATATATCAAACAATTCCAATTCACACATTAAATTCATTCAAAATAATAATAATATTTATAAAATTTTAACATTACACACATTTTAGGGTAGAAGAGGCAAGTACTTACAAAATAACAATAGGTAATACAATTTTTAGATTAGTAACTTAATGTTAAAGAAGATTTTATAACACAATAAAAAATATTTTAAAAATTCACTATAAATTAGTTTAAATACTCTACTAATGTCTTTCATTATATCTATTCCACCAAATTTTTATCACAGATGTATTCATTTATATTATAATAACTTTTTTTTATTTTTTAAATAAATAAATAAATAACGCACACACTCAACATAGCCCCGCACTAGGGAAACCCTGTGTCGCAGGCGCCATGGACACACACATAGACAACCACAAATGACACCCAAACTCACGAGAGAAATAATTGTAGGCCATACTACTATTTCTCCCGGCCCAGAAATCGAACCTGGGACCTCTGCGTGGCAGTCCGTCATGGCAACCGTTTGGCAACTGCCTCAGTGGCCAAACGGTTACCATGTTGTTAATAAATGTTTCAATGATTTTTCAAAGTCAGTGTCTTTTTCTATGTCTCTAATATGAATAGGTTTTGTTGTTTGTCTTACAAACAACAAAACAACAACAAAACAAAAAACCTATTCATATTAGAGACATAGGCAACTTGTTTCAATCATTGTTTACATTTGTGTATTTTTCGTTATTATTACAGGTACTCCATCAAGAACTTAATAGAAAATGGAATGGCATACTGTTGTAGCCGCCAGACCCAAAATAGTTGACGATCAGGAGCTCGACGACTCGTAAAATC
>NW_020653766.1:1184216-1197308 GCF_003589595.1 Hyposmocoma kahamanoa
GCTTTGGAAATTAAGTTAAAATTACAAAAATTGTTGCGTTCGCAACAACTGTTGTTATTTATAAACAATATATGTTTTCCTTACAACCGATTTTTATTTTTAAAATATTTAATTTAAAAACCCTAAAGCAGAACAGCTCTAAACCGCCAAAGACTTAAATAAGCCAACGTTAGTGTTACAGCTTCGTTCCACTTACGGTGGACAGAGTTCTTTATGTTCAGAAAGCTTTTATTCGCCTCATTGGACACTCCGGTAACCAGAAGACATCCAGTATATAACCAGAAATAGAGACGAAATGTCACTTAATTTGTTTGAAAACTATTCTGCCAAATCATTACTGTGACAACTGCGCTCCGGTTGGCTAGCCCGAGTTCGAAACAATTGACGGGTGTCAGCAATGGGTGTCGTCAATTGTTTCACTTCAAATCGACCAGTTAACTTGAGCTTTGCTATAATGGACGAAAATTGCAAAATTACATATTTAATATTTAATTATCGACGAAATGTGATTCCGTTTGTTTTGTAATTAGATGTTTTGCTGTTTTTCCCACACCACTGAATAGAACAGCACGGCATTGTTAGAGATATTATCTTTATTACAATAAATACAGAATATTTTTTGGAATATACGGAGACGTACACACAGGTCAGTTGTTGGCGCTGTACTATTTCAGTGCAAACGAGATTTGATATTTATAAATGATGTATCACTTATGAATTACCACGAATGTATGGCCCTTATTTTGTCTCTATTACTGGTTATAATATATAATTAAAACTCTGATTGGCATTGCAACTGTCATTGATAGACGTATCGTTTAGTGAATTTTTCTATGTGGTTGTTGCAGATTTTTATTTAGGGGTTTTTACGACTTTTTTACTAATTTATTTTGTAGCTAGTTGGCATAGCGTCTGGCACGGTTTGCTGGAAACAAACTAGTGGAGTAATTTGACAAAACATAATTAAAGAGAATGGTGGTTAAACATGCTGATATTCAATAAACTAAATTAGAAGTATTAATACAAAGATCGAACACTTAGAAAAAATTCCTTCAGGTTCGAACCGACGTCTTCTAGCAAACCAGACGCTATACCAACTAAGCAACGGAACGGACCAGCGGACCTCACGAACTTTTTTTGTATGTGCTTGTTGTCGTATCTTTGTATTTGGTTTTTCAATGACTTTTTAGCCGTAGAGCCATATATGAGAAATCTATGATATTTCATCACCCAGTTAGATACCTTTACAGCTACCAGTCCTGGCTAGAAATGTCGTTATTTATTTTATTCAAATTTTTATCGAATTGATTTTTGAATATTGAAATTATCGTTTTTTATATTTGTCGCAAAACGCAACGATTCTCAGAATCGATGCTATCATGTTCGAACACTGTTCTTCGAGCGATTGCAGTTTTTTGTTTACTACATTTCGTTAGAAACAGTACTTGTTATGACGTAATTGATATTAAAATTAATTGTTTACAATAATTTCCCAGAATTAGTCATTTCTCCTCGCATTTAACTTGAAAACAAGGAAACTATCAAACATAATAAACATTATAAACACCAACTGTAGTAATTATTAATACAAATATCGAATGTTAAAAATGTTTTCATTCTCCTTGTGAAAGAGTTCGTCCAGGTAAGTACTGCTACCTTGTGAGCATTACTGCGTTCCGGTTTTGAATTGGTAAGGGTGCTGGTGAAATTACAGGCACATGGGACTTGTCAACTTAAGTCTCAGGCTGACGGACGCAGTGGCAGTGCCCCTAAGATCTTTGCGATTTAAGGCTGACGACTGAGCGACATTGCAACTGTTATGGACAGGCGTGTCGCTTACCATCGGGCACACGATTTGTTCGTACCGCCACTTGGTATAAAAAATTATTAAAAAAAATTATAAATATATATAAAAAAAGTTTAATATAAAAAACATAATAGTTAGCCTATTTTTTTTGTCATAAACCCGCACTAGGGAAACCCTGTTTCGTGGGTACCATGAACACCCAAACTCACTCACAACTAACTTTTAACTTCACTAAAAATCCGCTAGATTTTCACTGATCCGTTGGCGTTAATTCTAAAACGCGGTGTTAAGATTTTCCCACGTCATTACTTATAATAAAAATAATATATAATATTATATTACATATAGAGAATACCTAGATCTCAGAATGGTTTTCTAGGAATTGAGTCCCTTCTTGGGAACTGTCACCCTGATCTTCTGGTATATATCTATCTATATATGGTATACATATATAAAGGGTGTACCCGAAGGGTACAGTGGAAATCCAAGAACGTAGAGAGTTACTTTCAAGTAGCAAATTGGCACTGATATTTTAGTTGAATATTTTGTTTACTTAATCTCGATTATCAGACTACAGAAGATCTTCTATATTGATTTGGAATTTATGTACTCCGCGCGCATGCACACGCACACACACACACACGAAATTACGAAACTAACGCAAAACATTTCTTCTTCGAATAACATTGTTATTAGCAGCGGTTCAAGCATGGCTATGGAAAAACTGGAAGGTGTTTCTAATTATGGTACGTGGAAATTTCAAATGAAATTATTATTGATAGACCATGGACTATGGAATTTAGCGATTGGTTCCGAAGAAGCATCTGCTGATTCTTCAAAAGATCAGAAAGCATTCGCAAAAATTTGCTTGAATATACAACCCATTTGCTATCCACATGTAAGAAATGCAAAGACAGCTGCAGATGCGTGAAGAAACCTAAAGTCAGTCTATGAAAATTCTGGCATAAGTCCGAGCCTTCTCTTAAAAAGAAAACTTTCCCAAATTAAATACGAAAACTAGAATTCTATGAATCACTATTTAAGAAATATTATTTCCATTACTCAAGAACTAGCTGACGTTGGCTGCAACGTCGATGACGAAGAATTGCCGAATTGATGCTAATTGGGTTACTCGCTGAATTCGATTCTTTAATAATGGCCATGGAAGCCAATAAATCGAAACTGGATTCAGATTTTGTTGAGTGCCAGCTAATTCAAAGTGAATTCAAGAGAAATTCTCCAAATTCAAATTTGAAGAAGAACACAATTTCTGTCAACAAAAATTTTGTTGACAGAAAACAAATTTGTTCCAATCTGTCACAACTGTCATCAGAAAGGTCACAATAAACCGAAGTGTCCCAAGCTGAAAAAGAAGAAGAACTCAAAGAAACCTGAGGCTTCGCCTTCAAATAAAGGAAGTACTAATTCATGTAGTTTTTCTACTGAGACTGCCTTAAAAGTTATTGACTGTGATCAACATAGTTGGATTATAGATTCAGGTTTTTCTAGTCATATGACTAATAGGAAAGACTGGATATTTAATCATTCTCCTAAACCTCCTAAAGAAATTACTACTGCCAACAATGATAAAATGTTTAGTGTGGTTAGGTGACGTCAATTTGACTTTAGATAATAATGTTCCAAATGTAGCAGGTAATCCTTTGTCTGTTAGCAAAGTCGCAGCTAAAGTCTATATATTTGACATTAATAAATGTCATATTTTCAGGAAGGACAATGTATGCGTGGCCGGTTCCTGTGATTTGACAGCTACTAATGTGGACGCTATTTATAAAATTGATAATAAACGGGGATGTTATTTGGTATTTGTGAATGGCCAAGAGCATAGTATAAGCACTGAAGGTAAAGCTTTTATGTCCAAATCTAATTCTTTGGAACTATGGCATCGTCGTCTTGGACATTTAAGTTTAAGAAGTATGTTAACTCTTCGTGATCATTTAGCTCGCGGTATTGATTTTTCAAACTGAGATTTGACTCCATGTGTTCCATGTATTGAAGGAAAACAAAAGAGCAAATCCTTTCCTCGTGGTCAGGCACATAGATGCGTGACTAAATTAGATTTAATCCGTACTGATATATGTGGATCCATGTCAGTTAATAGTTGGAGTGGTTGTCGATATTTTATCACTTTCACTGATGATTTTACGCGAAAATCTTTTATTTATTTTATAAATCGCAAAGATCAGATAACGGTTTTGAATACTTTTATTGATTTTAAAACATTAGTAGAAAATCAAACCAACCTAAAGAGAAACATTAGAAGTAATAACGGTACAGAATATAGTAATAAAAGTTTTGCGAATTATTTAAAGCGATGCGGTATTGTTCACGAAACAACTGTTCCGTATACACCACAACAAAATGGCGTTTCCGAACGTTTGAATAAGACGTTAGTTGAAAAAGCCAGAGCTATGTTGCAAGACGCTAATTTGGAGAAGAAATATTGGGCTGAAGCTGTAAACATTGCTTGTTATTTAAAAAATAGTAGTCCAACTGCTGCTTTGACCAAAGCTACTCCTGAAGAGCTATGGACTGGTAATAAAGTAAATCTCAGTCATCTTCGAGTATTTGGTAGCACAGCATTTGCTCTTACTCCACAACATCAGCGTACAAAACTTGATCCCAAATCAAAACCCTTTATCACGTTAGGATACTATGATCATACTAAATATTACAGACTTGGTGATCCAGTTGATGGCAATAAAATAATAAAAGCTCGTTCTGTTGAATTTATTGAAACGGTTAGAGGTATTCAATTTAAAACTGCAAAGCATAATGAAAGTTTTAAAGATTTAATTAACACTGTTGATATTACTATAAATAATGTAAACACTTTAGATGTACATGTGATTCTGACGACGACGAGTATGCTACACCAGATGTTTCGTCTACCGATAATGAAGTTCTAGAAGTCGTAGAAGAACCTAATGTTTAAACTATAGTTTCATCTGATGAACACGGTGAAGCTGAATCTTTGTTGAATAATATTTAGTCAGAGAATGATTTAGAACTACAGAATGCATCAGATTTTCAAATTACTGATGATTCTAGGCCTGTTCGAAATTGGCGTTCTCCACTTTGGTTCAAAGATTATGAAGTGAATTATTTCACGGAACTAGCGTTTACAGGACAAAATGAACCTAGACCATATAATTAAGCTATAAAAAGTGAAAAAGCGAAATATTGGTTAGAAGCTATGAAAGAAGAATATAATTCACTTTTGTCGCATAGAGTCTGGGAACTTGTTGATCGACCTAAACATGAAAATGTAACTTGTTTTCAAAGAAAAAGTTGATCCAAGAATTTTGAGAAATTTAAAGCACGCTTAGTTGCAAAAGGTTTCACTCAGCAATATGGTGTGGATTATGAAGAGACTTTTGCACCAGTTGTTAGACACTGTACACACGCCAGCACATCAAGCTATACATTGACGTATCTTGTTCCGTTGCACTCGAGGCGATTTTCGAACAAAAATGTGTAGTTTGGTGTGCCACAGCCCGTACATTGCGTTTATTATTTGCAATTGGAGTTGAAAATGACATGGACATCGAACATTTAGATGTTAGTACGCCATTCGTTAATGGAAATCTTAATGAATGAAAAAACCTACTAGATTTGAGATTGAGGGGCAGAACAAAGTTTGTTTACTCTAGAAAAGTTTATATGCACTCAAACAAGCCAGTAGAGCCTGGAATGAAAAAGGGCATAAAGTTTTATTTACCAATGGCTATACGCAATTGAAGACTGAAAAATGTGTCTATTTTAGAGACAAGGTCATTGTAGCAATTTATGTTGAAGATTTCTTCATATTCAGTTCAAATGAATACTAAAAAAGTATGCTATATAAGTTGCTCAGTTCCAACTTCAAGATCATCAAATCGCTTGGACCTGTAAAGCAAGCATTGGGTATGAAGGTTGAAAGGAACCGGGAGCAAGGGACTTTAAAGCTGACACAGTCGGAATATGCAAAAAGTCTGTTAACAAAATTTGGCATGGAAGATTGTTACCAAAGTAGCGACTCCTATAGAAGTCAATTTCAATCTGCCGAAAGCAGAAGAAAACGATACGCGTTTTCCGTACCAGGAACTTATTGGTACTTTAATGTATCTCGCTGTTTGCACACGTCCAGATATAACACTTATTATAATTAATCGCACTGGCTCGCAGCTAAACGTGTACTGCGGTATCTTACAGGAACAACTAGCTATGGACTCAATTTTAGGAGAGGTAGTAATAAAGTTGAAATCTCATCCGACGCAGATTGGGCGGGGGATAAGACTGATCGAAAGTCATATTCAGGGTTTTTGAATTGTAAATTGGTACAGTCACAAACAACAAAACGTGGCTTGTTCTAGCACCGAAGCTGAATACTATGCTCTTGGGAGTTCTGTAAAAGAGGCAAAATTTTGAAAAAAAATTTTATTTGTACTTAACTACCCTGGAGCCTGGCACCACCAGAACATAGCACACTCAAAATGGTAGAGAATTAATGTATTAGGAATCATATATCATCATTTCATTCAATCATGTGTTGATGATAAAGTAGTATGTTTAGAGTATAATTCTTCAACAGAGTTAGAGGCAGACCTGTTTACGAAAGCCTTACCTAAGGCAAAGCATGAGTTGTTTGTAAAATCTTTGGGTTTAGTTCAGGTTACCGAAATATAATTGTAATTTGTACTCTCGCGCCATGTTTCTATTACTTAATTATGATTGCGCGTGTAAGGGGGGTTGGTAAATCTTTTTGCTGACACACCTATATAGGTCTGTGATTATTTCGAAATTTGATTTAAGCTTTTTGAAGTGATCCTTATCAAGACGCCTTAAGAAAATATACATTGTGTTTGTTCATCACGGCAACTTGAGTTGTTTTTATTTTTGTCGAGATTTCCTGGGATAAAAGACTTCTGTCTTTACAGTTTCATTTTCACGCTATTGTCGACCAAAGTAAGTGGTAGGGTGAGATTAGTGATGTTAGAGCACGATTTTAATACCGATATCGACGAAATTTCGTATTTTTTTTGAAAATGAAATTAATTTCATTAGTCATAATTTTCTACAAAAATCAATGCCAATTTACTATTTGATAGTAACTCTTCACGACCTTGAATTTCCATTGCACCTTTCGGTTACACCCTGTATATCTGGTACTCATATAGGGTGAAAAGCAATTGCCTCTATAATATAAATTTTCTACAACTTTCTGGAAATTTGACTGCGTCAAGTGACATCATCCCACGCCAGAGAACCCTCTTCCTTGCAGTGCATAATTATTTTATAATATCAAGATGCTGTTTTCAAATTAAAAATAATAATAATTAAATATTTTTTTTATGAAAATAGCATCCAAATATATTAGTAATATTGTAGAAAAAAAATTGAATGTGGGTTACACCACTTTTGCTCTAATAGCCTCAATTCAAAATTTAAGTACCGGTGCACAATTTAAGTACAAATCAACGTTTCAATGTCAAAATTCTTTTCCTTTAAAATTTTTTGTCCTGAATTACCTAACACCCTGTCTATTTTAAACTCACTGATAAGATAATGTTGTATTGACACTGACTGTGGTCCCGACAAATCGTAGAGGGTTATCAAACAATCGGTAAACAATGAACTTTACTGCGTGAGGTCTCTAAAGTGGCACAATACAGAAATATTCATAATTAAATCATTAATATCCTCAAAAACCATGCATACTCATACTCTCCAGTAAAATTAATAAGACGTAATAACCGTTATTATAACCAACTTATTGAAGGTTTAAAAGGGTTGAAACCCTAATTAGCCGTGAACAGGTTCACGGCAATGAAACGGGAAACTTCCGGTCTACAAAATTTATTAATTTATTAAGAAGTAAAGTTCAAAGAAAGGTAAATGTAAAAAAAAACAGGTACAATAGTAAACAAACACTCCCTACACTTTAATAAAGGCACTTACCCCTAAATGGGCGGAGTAACTGAATTACAGATATAGGTACATGAAGACTGTAGACTGTTATACATTATTACACATGATTTAGCTTATTTAATGATTATAAACGTAGTAAAGAATCATAATTAGCAATTAATGAATTTGAAACAGCTCCAACTGTTGTGGCGGTCGAGCAGGGAGTGGCCGTGGTACGAAAACAAAATGAGAAAGTGAAGGAAAATGGAACAATTCAAATTTAAAATTTAAATACAAGTAAAATAAAAAATAATACGATACAAAAAGGTGAGATTACGGTGAAAGGAGGTCACATCGTCACAATACCGGGGGGCCGAGGAAAAAAAATCATTCAGGATTTTTTGAAGGATAATGGTAAAGAGAAAGGATAATGGAAAAAGAATAAAGTAAGAATAGTGGTAGAGAAGGGATAAAGTAAGTGTAAATAGTAAAGGAAGGAAATGTGTTGTAAGGAGCTCGTTACATGTTATGTACTTTTAAGTAAAGGAAAATAATAAGGAAGATTATGGTGAGCTCATAAGGGAAGGAGGCACCAAAAAAAAAGTTTTAAAACCAAATTAAAGTATGTGATCAATTTAGGAAAACATGTGGGTGATATTGACAAAGTGTGAGAAATAGCTTACAGTAGTAAATTTATGTAACTAGGCACTAATATTTTAGTAAGAGAAGGGAATCAAGAGAAGGGGAACCGTGAATCGATTTCGGGAGAGAATTCCACAGTTAATTGGACATTTTTAGTGATAAATATGCTTCAGGAATGTCATACAAAAACATTTTACTAGTGAAATCTTAGCTCGCTGTTTTTGTTTTGCTTAATTTTAACTGTTTTTGCTATTTGTAGGTACACAAGTCGTAAATTTGATTTAATATAGTATATATCACACACACCCAGACCCGAGATAATATAGAAAAGTTAGTTTTCTACATTCACCTGGCCGGGGATCGAACCCGGGACTTCAGAGACGGCGACACCATGAAAACCGGTGAGCAAGCCACTCTATCATAGAGGAACATGTACCTCTGACTTTAGTTTACTAAGTTACCTAGACACGTCAAACAGGTCCTGTCATAAAATGTAGCAAATTTTAAGGCTGCCCTTGTATCTTCATTTACATAATAGATGCATCTACAGTCTGACGGTGGTTTTCCACCGGCGAGGTGAGACGAAAATTTAAATGGTGCCGGCCTATTTTCGCCAAAACTTCGAGCTCGCGCTGTGGTTGTGTATAGTACCTAAAGATTCAGTGCTCTTCAGTTCATGTCGTCGTAAATTATTATTTTTAAATATGTAAACGAGGGAAGAATCAGATGAAGCCATCTTTTTTAAAATCTCAAATCGTACGTACCCCATAATCTCACGTTTAATTTTTGTTTTAAATATCAAATGATGGGACGAACAAGTCGTGTGCCTGGTGGTAACTTGAACTTAAAACTTTAAATCGCAAAGATCTGATAGCACAACCACTGCGTGCGTCACCCTGAGACATAAGATAACAAGTCTCACGTGCCTGTAATTTCACCGGCACCCTTCAAAACCGGAACACAGTAATGCTGACATTACGGCTTGATTGATATTAATAGCCACCGCGAGCTCGCGCGAGATCGTGCGGGCACTCGCGAGCTTATGAAATAACGTTTCCAACGCAGAGTATTCCACGTAGGCAACAATACAGTTCATTACATTAACAAATATTTCAATTATCGCCTCACCCATCCTTGTCAATCCAGACTATTTCCACCGAATATTCTCTCCTAAGAGAGAATTGAAAATTTTGCTCGTCTCGCCTCGCCAGTGGAAAAACACCTTAAGTTATTCAATGGATTTTTTACGATAACGTGGATAACGTGTGTATTTTATCCACGTTATTTTTTAAATTTTACGACGGCTGTAGGTAAACGTTAAGTGCCGCGAGGTTAAAAGTTTAAACTGATATTGAAACTATGTTGCCTAGCGAATACAGATATTAAGCTCAAAACAGAGTTTTTAAACATCTAAGTGAGCTGCTATGTAGAGGTCAAAAGCTGGATATAGAGTGTGAGGAATGGAGGAAACTACACCAAGAAGAGTACGGCACTTAAATAAGAAGAACGAACACGTGTAGCAGCAAAGCGGAGGTGCTGAAACTACAGCGGACTGTTAGTAGACCGGTGAAAAGATGAACAAAGTTAAGATTCCAGTGATTTTCAGTTAAGTTTTTTGTACTCAATTTTGGTGATAATGTTTATTATTTAATTACTAGAATATATCATCGTGAAATTTTAAAAAATATTAAAGGTTACCAAATCCCGAATATTAAATAATGCTTCAAGATGACATTCTATAAATATTTAAATAAAAAGAAATTGTCACCAAAATTGAGTAAATTACCCCATTAAACAAAAAAAAATTTGGCTGTATTGAGTGCGTGCGTGTGTGCGTTATTTCCTTTTTCGTAACAAAATCTAATCAAATACCTAGTTAATAAACACGACTACAATGTATTGTTATCTAAAGGAGGATGTCCATAAACCACGTGTGACCCTGCACGCACTGATAGTTCTGGGCCATCGACAAATCTGTTGTATTAGCTCATAACGGTGATTGACTAACCAGCTAAACTCACAATGCAACTTTTCAACCCAGTGGTACTGTTAGAGAGAATGTATTATAAACCAGTCAATTTTAAGTCTGATAACACAACTTTGCCACCAGGTGACGCCAATGTAATTCTTTCATAACTGGATAATTCTTTCATAACATGGATATGACATGACATATCGTGCTTTATACAATGAAATCTCTTTCTAACAGTTGAATTCTGGTTTACTTCTTATGTCAAGTATGTAACCAGAAATAGAGACAAAATAAGGGCCATCCATCCCTGGCAACTCATCAGGCAAATGGGCCTTATATCGCTTTTAAATATCAACTCTCTTTTGCACCAACATCACAAATCAGAAACCTAAAATAGTACAGCGTTAACAACTGACCTGTGTGTTCGTCTCCGTATATTACAAAAATATTCTGTATTTATTGTAATAAAGATAATAAATATCTCTAACTATGGGGGGCTGTTCCATTCGGTGGTGTGGAAAAACAGCAAATTATCTTATTACAAAACAAACGGAATCACATTTCATCGGGAATTAAATATTAAATATGTAATTTTTCAATTTTCGTCCATTATAGCATAACCTGAGCTTAACTTGAGTTGAACTGGTCGATTTGAAGTGAAACAATTGACGACACCCGTCAATTATTTCGAATTCCGGCTGGCCAATCGGAGCGCAGTTGTCACCGTAATCATTTGGCAGAATAATTTTCACACAAATTAAACATTTCGTCTTTATTTCGCGGGTATTTTTTAAATGGTTTTATGAGCATTGACATACCAACAAATTATGGGTAATTTTTTCAGTTGGTCATGACTTCGTATCATCAACTGCAATAACGATGATTTACAAATAACAACTGTTTCAGTGATCTGCAATAAATTGTCTAGTGCAAATAGGAATTGTAATAATTATACTTGGCCCCACCATTTATTTTATTTTTGACATAAGCACGCCTATGAAGTTCTATAATTATTGATAGGTAACCATCTTAGAAGATAAAAATAATATATACAAACAAACAGGCAATCTGAAGAAACCAAAGCAAAATTTGGCAAAATTTATGAATAAACTACTTAAATATGTCTAATTACATGAGATATTTGGGCTTTTGTGTGATTATAGACAGAAAAATAACATGTGCCAGTACAATGTTGCATTCGGTCGATTTTCGCTTTTTCTAATGCCACATCCGGTAATGCTGCAGCGATTAATTTTTATTAATACTTAATTGTTCTCTCTGTCAATATTTTTGTTTTTTTTATTCTTCATGGACGCCGTTTTTTTTAACTATAGTGAAGTGACGTACTCTTTAACCCCGTTATTTACCGAACCGACAAATCAATATCTCTACGCCCTATATATATGGTATAAACACCACGCCAATTTCATTTTTTGGTATTTTTCTGTTATTTTTTTGAACAGCCATATTTATTTACTAATAATATGCTGTATCACTTAATCAAAAAACAAAATTCGAAAAAAGGTACATAAGGGTGAATATCTCATACGTAAATTTTGCGAGTCCAGGCTGAGAAACCAGGTGTGAAGTGAAGAAGTATTAATGATTTATTTTTTATAGTTTAATTAGACGTAAAATGAGTTTAGGCCAAGAATTTCAGAAAAGTCATTGTACAATAATAATTAATAAAAAATATTAATGTCCCGATTTTCAATTTTGCTGGTGTGTCCACTTTCAGTTTCATTGTATAAAATAGTCGTTCTAGTAAAATGTGTACGCTTTTAAGAAAAACAATTCCTTGTATGTATTATTCTCTATTACAAGCACTAACTAAAATCATTGAAAGTATTGCAATCACCAGTATGTAGGAGACTGGGTATTTTATCAAACTTTGTCCACGCGAAAATTGTAATTTTGGTGGCAAATATTCAACTTGCATGCTGCCTGGCTCCATTTGGGCTCAATTTTTGTTTTATCCTAAGGTCGTATTCTGAAACCAAATTAAGAGACTAATTTTGTCATTATTTTATCACAATTTAATCGTCTCAGTTTGATTTTTAAGCTTTTACTTATTTTTCCCGTAATTAATTTTTTGAGATTTCATCTTACGTGTCTCAAATTTGGTGGTTTTGGTGGCGTTTGTGTTACCACCTTGATTTAAAAACGCCACCAAATTTTAAATTGTTATGATATTTTTGAATATAACGTTCACTTTCGAAAATTGTTTTTAAGTATTGTGGTTTATTTGTCCCAATAAACTTAAGAAAGATAGTGTTATTCTTAATTTTTCAGATAACGAAAAATTACTTAATTGCTTTTTGATCTATTTGTACCTTAGCGATCTTTTAAATTTGTATTTTACTTAAATTAACGATGATATCATTGACTAAATGATTTTGTTGAGAACGTCAAACACGAAAATTTAGTTCATTGTTGTTTTCATTGGCAGTTGAATAACTACGATACACTACGCTATCTCCAGGAATGTTTTCTGAAAATAAATTGTAGAAACTCAAATGTTTACCATGAGGACATGCGGTGGGTTTATCGAGACATTGAGGCTTGATGCAAAATAAGGCACAGAATGCTAATTTAGAGTTGTTACTTTTTTCCAAATAACCTGAAGAAATAACACTTGGTACAATTATAACTAACTAGTGGAGTAATTTCACAAAAAAATATTGAATATCATAGTGGTGAAACATCTTGACATTCAATAAAATTTATTTACAACCTGAAGAAAATTCATGTTACCAGGAAAAGG
>NW_020653766.1:1202308-1245332 GCF_003589595.1 Hyposmocoma kahamanoa
CCAAAATTTACAATAAAATGCATTTGTTGATATTCACCCATAAATACGATTTTTTTTAAATAAAAAATAAAGCAACAAAAAACGAAATAAAAACAGAACAAGTCCAAAAATTAAGATTATGTAGTGTTCATTATCGAGATTATGTAAAGAATTATTTAAATTGATTTCTCCGTTGTATAATTGTATACCTGTCTAATAAATTATAATTAAAATTAATAAATTCCATATATTCATAATAAATCGTCGGAATCTTCTCAATACGAACTGGAACCATCACATGAATCCTCAATAACATTACATTATTATTTAATTGTGAATTGTTCACATCAACGTTAAAACTTCTTCATGAATGAAGTTGATTGTTATTCGCATCGCATTTGACCTCTGATGGAAAGTGACGATGAGGACGACAATGGAGCATGCTCACCTAAATTCTAAGTTCAGGTTCTGACTCCAGGTCAGCCAGAGTATTTTGTTGCCACAGACCGTTGTCACTGACTTCATCCGGTTCTCAAGAGGCTACTGCCTCGGGTGTGCTTTTCCAGATAGGTTGATTGCTGCCACCACTAAGTCATGGACTCTAAAGTACCTTACCAAATCTCACTTCACGACGCCGAAGAGTTTCTCCGGTCCCTAAAAACCCACGCGACAGGAGGGATGTCAGTCGATGATAATAACGCAGATGTCAGTCGCAGTGTTCTGTTCTGTGACAATGTCCAGATATAGCTTCCAACTTTAAGGGCAACTCATGTCTCCTCGCCTTAGGCCCTCGTCTAGTCCACTGCCTACAGCTAACCACCTGGCGAGTCCATACCCAAGTCCAGGTCCAACAGAAACGCCCATGAAGGCCAGTGATAGGCAAAGGGCTTGGTCCGAACTCTCACCGTACCTTGATGTTACCGGGGAACCCGTAGTCTCCCCAAATATTCGGAAACCTTTTTGCGACACACTTTCTATATAGGTTGTCTGTGATTGTTTCCAATTTTAATTTAAGTTTTTTGTGTTCCTGGTCACGACAACTTAAGAATACAATACATTATTTTCCTCGTCTTCACAAAGTCAAAAAATCATTTAAGGGGCAATGTATACGCTTCTATAACAAGATTCCGGTTGATACACAAAATTTGCCTTTCACGAGGTTTAAAACTATAGTGAAACAAAAACTTTATACTAAAGGTTATTATACAACTTCTGCGTGATAAAAATCCGTGGTAGTAGCCCATTTAGCTCGTGGAGGTAGTCTCAATCTCTAATGTTTCAAAACAAAAAAATATATATTGTAAATTTTGAATGTGTACAAATGTTATTTACAAAGAGCAACCCCTGGAGTTTCTTGCTCATTCTTCTCAGGGGAATCTGCCTTACGAATGAGCGGTAGAGTTTAACCATTGTGACGATTTCAAGTGTAATAACGCTTACCTATGAAATAAAGATTATTTTGAATTTGAATTTGAATTTGAATTTCCTCGTAAGGAGGAAATTTTTATTTTGTGGGATAGAAGACTCCTGTCTTCACACCAGAACTCACAATCTCTCGGGTCGGTAGATAGGGATCCGCGCCTAACAGTGTGGCATATAGATAGATGGGTTGTTGATGACACAAACTCTCCGAAACTCATATCCAACAGCAGCTGACTTTCATGTGATCATATGATCACATACATGTAGCTTCATTATACCAATATAGTGCGAAGCAGAAAAGTGACACGTACGCCAGCATTGAATAAATAAGTGCATACATAAGATAGGTCTGTTTATAAAATGAAGGAAGTAAATAAGACGATAAGTGGCCATTTGTCTTTACAGTTTTATCATGTAACAATATTTAAATGTATATAGTCATTGATAACTCTGTTAAGAGAAACAACAAAACAAAAACAAAAGATTCCAATTTATGTGCTTTTGGTAGAGGATAATATGGAAGTAGAGTCCTTAGATTAGAGTCCTTATGAAGTTCAGTTTGATGTTTATTTGAATAATATTTTTAAAAGGAGGAGGTTCTCAATTCGCCCTTTTTTTTGTGTAGATCAAAGTCAAAGTCAAAACATTTATTGCATTCACGTTGTTACATGTATAGGCATTGATTTACAATTATATGGATGTCGGGTCCGCGCTACAAAGTGTCCGAACTTATAGGGCGTTAAAATCGTATACAGAGCGTCATTCACGCTTTAGTCTTCGTTTGTTCGACTGACAGCGAAGCAAGCAAAATTAGATAGTGCTGCGATGACATTACAATTTAAATTCAACGTTTTAGCTTTTTCATATTCCTTTACATGTCACTACGTTTAAATAGGTTGAGTTGGGACATTTTTTTCGTGGTTTTTGTATTAGACCTGTCGTCCATTTATTTGTAAGTCAATGTGTATAGGTGTTAAATTATTGGTATAAATCAATATGAACCCTGTAAAGGTGCAGCAATGTCAAATCTAAGATCAGAATATAATTTGTGTTACAATTTACTTACAATTTATGAGAATTTAAATGAATTAAAAATATACATTTTTGCAATCGTCAAAAGGTCAAAAGGTCATAGATTACCCGATTTCGATGGATCTTTTTTTTGTTGGAAAGGAAGTACCTCTGTAGTGGTCCCATTAAAATTTGAAGAAAACATTCCACCTCTAAGGGCGGCTAATTAGGGGATGAATACGGTTTATTGAACCATATCGGTTAACGGAAAGTGGCTTGCACACCTGTACCATCATGGTATCGCCATCTATGAGGTCCCGGGTTAGACAACTAACTTTTCGATATTGTCTCGGTTCTGGGTGTTTGTAGTACCGCCCGTGTTTCCGATTTCCCACAAGTACCTTTGCTACTTTCTCTGGGATAATACCAACGTATGTGATGTCCAATACCTTTTATATTTATTCACTCATCGGCACATTTTAACGGAACAGAAGAGCAGGGAGAATATAAGGTTGTAACGATATTTTTTTTGTATTTGCAGCAAGTCTTTCAATAGTTTAGTGCAATCCAGGTGATCGAACAAAATAGGAGGCAAACGCTCTAGGTCCCTCGCTACAAAAATCGGAAACAGGTCTGGTTCGGTCGAATTAAAAACATGCACAATATCAACGAGATCTCGTTGCTCCTTGCCTTTATTTTTGCATTATCTACACGCACTGACTCAAACAACAACTGCTACTATTTTACAATTTGTTCACTTGTAAACGAAGACGTACGTATTTGCACCAACGTATCCTCATTAATGTTATATGATTACGAAATTTAAAAATTAATTTCACCAGGAACCTTATCCGTCAAAACCGGAACGCAGTAACGCTTATAATGCAGAAATAAGTAAGGTGGCAGTACTTCCCTGCTAGAGAGCTAGAGAGCTCTACCGCTACAAAAATTTAATTTAAATATTTAACTTGTGTATTACTGCATTCCGAAACAAATAAATAAATAAATGCTTAAATACTAGAAAGTAAAACTAGGATTTTTAAATTGGCGACTATGGCTGTAATGAGATGAAAAAAGGCCCGAGGGTATTATTTGGAGCACTAAAGTCAAGTTAGCTCTACATGCAGTCATAATAATTACGTGTAAGTGTAAAGAAAAAACATTATAATTACGTTTCACGAAAGCCTACAGTTAGACTTCGGGCTTCTAATATAATGGTCCTTCCGCTCACGCGATGCGCTCCTCCTACCGCAAAATGGCGGCTATTTGGTTTCGCAAATTAGAAAAGGATTCAGTTTAAATACAAGTTTTTATAAATAAAAATTATTATTCTGCGTTGCTAAATAAATACCCTCCATATTACCAACAAAAACATCTCAAATATAATGCAGTAATACACTGCAAATCCTGCACTTAAAAAGCACTAATGAAATTTTTGGTGTACTTGGATAAATATGATAATATTCCGTTTGAGTGGTTCTAACGTTTACCATGAAAATAGCCCTTAAAGTATAGTTTATAAATATTTATATTCAAAGTAAATTTAAAAAACGCTGCTTACGGTATGTTTTCAATAAATAAACACCGAAATCACCAGCCCAAACAATAACACACACGATTGTCGTGACGTATTTTTGAAGTTGATTGTTTTTTTAAATGACAGACCCAGGCATTAAAAACTTTATGGTTTGCAAGAGTAGTTACCGAAATAGCAATTAATATTAGTTCTTTTACCTGTTATAACTTCGATGTCCGATAAATCGGTATAAAATCATCACCGGCACCTCTAGGTGTGGTATGCGTCTACGGCTGCATGTATCGCGTGAGCGGTTAGATGACAAACTTTCCGTGTTCGTTTTTTTGAAAGTAATGCAAATATTCCGAGCATGTTTGAGATAATCTAAGTACTAAAAAAACCGACCTAAAAATTACGTGGAATTACATATAATTACCAAGTTTTATTGAAATCGGTTACCGGAAAGTGCTTGAACCTTGATGCGTGAGCAGCCACCCTTAGAGGTGGATGATTTTCTTCAAAATGAAATGGGACCACTATGGATGTACCCTTTTTCCAACAAAAAAATAAATATGAAAATTGGTGGACAAATACCGGAGTTATCGCGTAACATACATACAAAAAAACATACAATCGTATTGCGAACCTCCTCCTTTTTTTCGAAATCGGTTAAAAATTAATGTTCATTTCTAATGCATAGAAATCGCAAAAACCTAAGAACTCTATAGAAAAACGTAAATGAAACTTCAATGCAAATTTGATTTCAGTACATAATTCCTGAATACAAATATCCTGCAAAATACTTAAAAGTCCGTAAGAATTCGTCCAGGGAATTATTTGAAGTATGTGTTAATTAAAAAATACAAAATTCAAATTAAGATATGTATGCAAATACAATGAATACATTAATAACACTGACAAGACTAATTGCATTTATCATTTCTTTGATAAATATATTTTATTACAATTGATTTACTGGTGCAGCCGTTTCTCATTGCCTGTTTATTGTCGTGATAAAGTATACGGGGACAGTCATTCTTGTAGGCCAGATGCTTTTTTAGACGAAAATTTAAACAGCTTCGATTTTTCATCCCACTGCATGTCCCACTGCTTGGCATAGGTCTCCCCAATGATGAAAAGCGCATGGGACTCTTTTAACCTCTTTTTTTATATAACGCACACATTCAACATATCCCCGCACTAGGGAAACCCTGTGTCGCAGGTGCCATGGGCACATACAAAGACAACCACAAATTACACCCAAACTCACGAGAGAAATAAATGTAGGCCATACAAATATTTCTCCCGGCCCGGGAATCGAGCCTGGAACCTCTGCGTGGCAGTCCGCCATGGTAATCGTTCGGCCACGGAGGCAGTTAAATCCATCATTATAAGTCATCATCCATCATCATAGCCATCATTATAAGTTGAAGCAGTCGGTATCTATCATGTCGAAGCACCGAGAGTGACCGAGATTTTGCGCTTCTTGATGGTCCCCATCAGCTGGCGTGAGGTGTTTGTTAATGCGCAGGAGGTGTGAATCTGCATCCAGCTGCGACGCCGTCTGGTTTCTTCTTTGATGGTCCACGACTCACTGTCATACATAACGATTGGCCAGATATAACAGTGGAGGACGCGGATTCTAAGTTGTATAGACTTCCAGTTCTCAGACTTTGCTACCACCGCTTACGCAATTGACAAACGTTAGACTTGATGTTATTCAAGTTTTATCACAACTTTTGCATTTATAACGTACTGTAGTGTTATAGTAATAGCTGGTGCCCACGACTTCGTCTGCATAGAATAGTACTTCGAATAGCCTACTACTACTATATAAATTGTATATCGGTTCTCCATTCAAACTTTCATTTCCTATTACACGCCCTTGAAGATTTATTTGTAAGCCAAAAAGTAGCCTATATCCTTCTCCTGGGTTTCTCGGGTTATTATCAAAGAAAAGTTTAAGAGTATCATGACTATGGCATTGCGATGCCATATTTAGCACGTGATGTTCTGCGATACATTTACTTAAATATTATATTATGCCCGTAAAATATATATAATTTCGTTAAGAAAGAAGATATCCATAATATTAACCTTAGAACTAACTCGAAACTACTAGTATTTATGCGGTCTGTGTCCAAACTAATTGTACCACGATTTCGTTTAACTAAAGTAAACGATTCTTTTATGGGGAACTGTATACATTTTTACATTAAGATTCTGCAGCATATATTAAGATAACCATTTCCTAAGTTTAAAATCTACTTTGAAAATATTTTAATTGAAAAGTCATGTTACAAAATTGACGACTACGTTTTAGATAAAGATGTACGGGAAGACAACATGGCTCTGGATTCCACACAAAATTTGAGTCAAAGTGTATTTATTCCATAGCATTTAAGTTTATTTGAAAATAGCAACCCCTAGTGTTTCTTGCTCGTTCTTCTCAGGGAAGTCAGCGTAGTGAACGAGCAGTAGCTTACATGTGACGTTTTCAAGTGTAAGTTTTTTTACTTATGGAATAAATGATTTTTTGACTTTGACTTTCACGTCATCTATCTCTGTACCAAAATTCGTCAAATTTGGTTCAGTGATTTAGACGTGAAAAGGTTACTTTCCGATTTATAACCTATAATCACATTGGTTAATGATTAACAATTCCACAATTTAGTGTTTTTTCGAAGAAGATTTACTGGCGCAGTTTATATCCGACTTCTTTATCTAAGTCATTGACAACGATAAATTGTAACAAACATTTTAACTAATCCAATTAATTCTCTATGTATAAATAATCTAAATTTAAATAATCTAATTAATCTTTTAAATAATATTTACTGCTAAATTAATTTATTCGGGTTAAGAAATGATGAGACAGTATTAAAGTTTATAAGTAAAAAATTTCATAGAGTGCCGTACCCTGGGGCATCGTGCCCAGAAGGCTGCATACATTTCCCCTTTAAATTGCTAAACTTATTATTTGGCGGAAATAACTGCCAGCCTTGTGGTCACCGGAGGTTTCGACGAGACGATTCGATAGCTCGTTCACTAGAAGTTTCGCCTGTGGCCCCCAGGGACCCAGGGATTCGACCGGAAAAGGTACAAAGCTGTAGCACGCTGTAGTTCTCAGCCGCTCTGGCCACAGAGCCTGCGCCGCCCACGCTTGCAAGAACTTGGGAGGCGGCTACAGTATCTGGGCTCTCCACCCTGGACGCCCTGGAGTCGCTGCGACACACCGTGGAGGAGGGTAACGGCGAGGGGGAAGGCGTGGTGGCTGTGTCATTGGACATAGCCAACGCCTTCGGCACTCTTCCCTTCGCCGTTATCAGGGAGGCGCTGAGGTACCATAATATCCCCAGGTACCTCAGCCGTCTGATGAAGCACTACCTAGAGGACAGGGTGGTGCTCTACCAGACAAGGGAAGGGAGGCGCGCCGAGCGCCCAATGAGGTGCGGAGTACCCCAGGGGTCCGTATTAGGTATATCGTACCCCAGGTACCACTACTGTGGAACCTGCCTCGACCTCGAAGCCGAGGTCCTGGCGGAGGTCCACACCTACCGGCGGGGAATGAGGGACCGAGGCGAGCGACCCGCTCCCCAAGCGGTGGAGCGGGAGCGCCGCCTCGTGGCGCAGCGCATGCGGGACCGGTGGAAAGAGGGCTTGGCGGATCCCCCCTATGGCGCTCGTACCATAGAGGCGATCCGCCCTGTCCTCGTAGAGTGGGTAAACCGGTCCCACGGGCCACTGTCGTACCACCTTGTGCAGGTGCTGACCGGGCACGGCTGCTTCGGTCACTACCTGCACAAGGTGGTAAGGAGGGAACCGTCCC
This sequence comes from Hyposmocoma kahamanoa, assembly GCF_003589595.1. Taxonomy (NCBI): domain Eukaryota; kingdom Metazoa; phylum Arthropoda; class Insecta; order Lepidoptera; family Cosmopterigidae; genus Hyposmocoma; species Hyposmocoma kahamanoa. The sequence goes on from NW_020653766.1 coordinate 1,210,066, forward strand.
CGTCGTGCCACGAGTGCGGCGCTGCGGATGACACCGCGCAGCACACCCTAGAGGTGTGTAGCCGGTGGAATGAGCAGCGCCGCACTCTGACGGGGACTGTAGGGCAGGACCTCTCGCTGCCGAGCGTGGTTGCCGCCATGCTCGATAGCGAGGAGTCCTGAGAGGTGGTGGCCTCCTTTTGCGCAGAGGTTATGACGCAAAAGGAGGCCGCGGAGCGGGTGCGCGAGGACGCGGCGGACGCGCACCTGCTCCGGCGCAGACGTACGGGGAGAAGGCGAAGGCAGTTCGCTGCTCGCCTGATCCCCTAGTGAGGCCAGCGGGCTCTGGACAGGGACTCCGGAGCCTGCATTGCATGGCCTCACTCGTCTGGGGGGCGGGTCGGAGGACAACCGACTCGCCCCTCCGTTGGCGCGGGAGCCCTGACGCAAGCTAGGGCGGCCAGGCGGCGTCGTGGTGAATGTTCACTGATCCCACGGCGCCGACTCAACCGGCGAGAGGGAAACCCGGGGGGGTTTTAGCGGGGTAGGCCCTCCAGTCTGGAGGGAGAGTCCCCACATAACCCCTGAGTCTCCCTGGGCTCAGGGGTATCCATAAAGATTTCCCCCCGTCAAAAAAAAAGAAAAAAAAAGGCGGCTACAGTATCCACACGTTTTATCCCACACCAGCTGTCTCTGTTAGCGCTGGTGAAAACCCATACGTCAACCAACGTCGTTGCTCGTTTATGTCGTTAATGCTCGTTTACTGATATCCATATATTATTAATAATCACATAATATTACTTGAAAAAGACTGTGCCTTATAAAAGTTATCACGCACCTGCTGGTGTAACAAGACTATCTGCAAAATGACAACTTTTGAGGAGAGAATTTTGAAGGTTTTGTAAACGAAATTTTTTCCAAGAACATTCTTGTCCACGGGCTACTTCTCTGTTATCTAAACATGATGAATTAATTCATAAACTGTAATATAATTCTGCTATTGAACACAATCTGTGAAGCTAGGTAAGACACGAGCCTTGCCCCCATCTATCGTAGGTCAACGCCCGGCGTAGCATAAACATAACTTATCACCGCCTACGCACTGAGCCCTATTTTTCGCTAACTTATATAATTTTTATTTTAACTTTGTACACTGTACTTGTACTTAGTAACAGGACCCACAAGTCTGATGTTAAGTGACACGCCTGTCCATAGCAGTTGTCAGATCTGAGGGACACTGCTATTGCGCCTGTCACCCTGAGATATCCCGTCAAAACCGAAACACAGTAATGCTCACATTACTGCTTGGCGGCAGAAATAGATAAGGAGCTCTACTGCTACGAAAAACTTCTTTGATATAATAAAGCCACATGCGATACGGCAAAAGTGCTTTTGTTCTTCATCTTCTCCTTATCTCAGGTGGGCACAACATGTATTTTTCATCCACTCACTGTACCCGTCACCCTGAGACATAAGTTGATAAGTCCCATGTGCCTGTAATGTCACCAGAACGAATGTTCGCATTACTGCTTGGCGGCAGAAACAGGTAAGGTGGAGTACTTCCCGGATGAACTCTTTCACAAGGCAAATTGCTACAAAAGTACAGAAAAATACAGTTGGATAATAAAGCAGCTTGGCATTTACCCTTCTTCCAGGAAGAGCCCCATATCAACAGCAGTACATATGTAGGTATGACAACATCCGGATCTATAATCCTTACAATGCAAAAAACTTAATCTTAATAACCCATATATCTAATTAGTATAATTACGTTAACCAGTTAAGTACAACTCATTAAGATTATTAAATACTTAAACTGTAATGAGTTATCTAACTTGCTTTCATAACTGAGTCAGATGCCAAAATCAAAATAGAATTATTGCACGAATGTTTTTTTTTTGTATTTTTTTTGAAAATACATTATTTAATCTGGGGCACACAATACAACAACCAAATCAGAAGCAATTTAGAAAGGGTTTTTGGATAATTCTTATAAAAAAATTCTAATCCATCAGGTTTAAAAAAAAGTATTCCATTCTTGTCATAAAATAATTCAATTATAATACGTGTACTCTCTGCAGAGAATCTCGACGCCTACAAAAAGTTACGAAATCTCTGCAACACAATGTGTAGGGATGCTAAACGTCGCTACATTCATTCTTCTATTCAAGATCTCTCCCAGGCTCAGGTATGGAAATTTCTGCACTCGATTGGTGTAGGCAAGTCTTCTATGGATGCTTGGATGCTTGGATGCTTGCCACAACAACGTGGATCTCAATTTCCTGAACTCCCATTTTTGTACTCCGCCAGTCATCCTTAACCGTCTTACTAAATCTAATACTCTTACTTTTGTTTCTAATCTTATCACACCTTGTTGTCCCCCTTTCACTTTTAGCACCGTGTCAGAGGATCTCGTAAACAAGAGTATCCGCTCTACATCCACCAAGGCCATCGGCAGTGACAACTCGAGGCTTGACATGATTCTTCCTGTGTTGGGGGACATTGCGCCTGTTATAACACTTATTATAAATTTCTCTCTCTCGTGCAATGTTTTTCCTACACAATGGAAAAAGGCTTTACTTATACCTCTCCCTTAAGTTCCGAATCCTACATCTTTCTCACAATACCGTCCTGTTTCCATTCTCCCCATTCTCTCGAAAGCCCTAGAATCCATCGTCCACAAAACAACTTTATTCTCACCTCACCTCCAATAACCTTTTATGTGCGTTTCAATCTGGGTTCCGTCCTTCTCACAGTACTGTTGGAGCAATGCTAAACATTACAGAAGACATACGTCGTACTATGAAACAAAACTCACTGCCATTGCTTGGTTGGATTTCAGCAGTGCTTTTAACTCAGTTGACTTTGATATCTTCCTTGGTACCATTCAGGCTGTTAATATCCCCTCTCCTGTTTTAAAATGGTTCTCCTCTTATCTCTTCGGTCGCCAGCAGTGTGTGAAAAAAAATGATGGCTCGTCATCTTGGTCTAACTTAACTGCTGGTGTGCCTCAAGGCGGCGTACTTTCTCCCTTACTCTTTTCCATTTTTATTTATAATATTGCCCGTGTAATTTCTTCTCCCTTCCAGCTGACGATCTTCAACTCTATCGTAACTTTGAGGTGGGTAACTGTAGCGGCTCTCAATTTTGATTTGTGTGCCATTCAGTCATGGGCTAAGTCATTTGATCTCCTGGTTAATCCCGCTAAGTCTCAAGCCATGACTGTAGGTAGTTGCAGATTAAAGTGCAAGTTAGATTGGTCGTCGGTAACTGCGTTGGTATATAATGGAACTGCCATTGCATATACCGACAAAGTAAAAAAATTGGGGTTAGTAATGGACAGCACCTTATGGACTTCTCATGTCAATGAGGTCAGTAGACGAATGCACTACTCATTCCATTCTCTCAAACGATTCCAATACTTTCTCCCTTTTCATACCAAAATTATGCTTGCGCAAATCCTTCTTCATCCCATACTAGACTATGCAGACGTTTGTTACTAGGATTTAACCGGAGAGCTTCTGAACAAACTAGAGCGCTTATAAAACCTAGCTATCCGATTTATTTTCGGATTGCGTAAACATGATCATATCTCCGAATTTCGCGGTCGGTTAAAATGGCTACCAGTTCACCTCCACCGTGATGTGCATATCCTGTCCACACTTTCTAATATACTTAATGATCATAACTCCTACCTCCTACCTTCGTTCCCGGTTTAAGCTGCTGCCTCCTCCCATCACTAAGATGCTCGTTCGTCCCAGCTGCAATACAAATTTCTTTTTTAACTCTTTTTCTTCTCGAGCAGCGCAATTGTGGAACAGACTCCCTTCTCACTCCAATCTAGTCCGTCGATCGCTTCCTTCAAGAAAAGGTTGATAGCGCACTTTCTTGCTGAACTATCTACGTAATCATCTTATATGTGTATTTTATTTATGTATTGTGTATATGTGTGTATTACCTTAAATATTTTACGTGTTTATAATGCTTATGTAAGTAGTATCTTTTTTTTTTATTATTATTTTTCTTTTGTTTACAGACTAAATTTATTATTTACAGTGAATAGCGACATCTCTCGCCAGGACTGGTAGCTGTAAAGGTACTAACTGGGTGATAAATCTGTCATAGATTTCTCATAGATGGCGTTACGACTAAAAAGTCGTTGAAAGACCAAGTACAAAGACACGACGCAAGCACATAGAAAAATTCGAGAGGTCCGTTGGTTGAAAATCGATCAAATAAAATATTTTTTTGCGAAATATAAGCTATCCTGTGCTAAAAACACGATAAATAAATTTTAAAAATATACATTGTTCATGTTCCAACCAAAAAATCATTCCCTCACGCTTTTACCTTCACTCGATTTGTGAACGCATTTTTAATCTTTGGTAAATGCATTTACAAGTTTTTGAAAGTTAGCAGCACTGTAAACGTTGCAAAATGACAAAATTCTAACTTGTGTGTGTAAAAAGTTTCTACTATGAAAAGATTTAATATAAAATTCTCAAAGTTACATTTTTGACAGTCATTCCGTCATATCACTTAAAATTTATACACTCAGATGACTTATTGGTAGCAGTAAGCTTACACAAAATATTAAGTCTAAAAGTAAGTTTATATCGTTATTTTTCTTTGCTTATTTTGATTTTGTCATTACCTCAACTTCAAACGTTGACTACCCTCTTCATTTTTTAAAAGTCATTTATTTCGGGAGACCACTATATCATCAAAAACTATTTACATAAGTACTAGTAGAGATTTACAAGAAATAAATACAAGTTCTTCCAAACTCGAAAATTAAATAATGTTTCAGGGTAATTACGTCAAAGTTGTCGAGTAAACAATTTACTAACATGTTTTCCACTTCGTTTATCATTATCACATTTCATGCTAAAAATCATTTGTTTATTCTTAATTGTATTTTGTTTGTGTATTGCCCTAATTAATTTGTTTTGAATATATTAATTAGATGTTTGCGATTTGTCACAGCCAAAAGATAGCTAGATTATGTTTCCAGTGAGTAATTTAAGCATCAATTTAAAACTCATTGATTATATATACTTAAGTTCGCGCCCTTTTCCCACAGGAGGGGTAGGCAGAGACCACAGAACGCCACATCGAGTAAAGTATAATATTATAATGTTTTACCACCACTATATTCATTCCTTTTGTGTGATTCTGCTCCACTAGTTTATTATAAATATTAATACAAAGATCGAACACCTCTGGAAGCTGTACCTGGTTTAGTAAAGAGAAGCTTTCTTAGATTTCTCATGGACCCTTTAAAATCAAAAATCTGTGACAAACGTATACAAAAATTCGTAAAGTCCGTTCAATCGATCTGTCACTCTGTTGGTAGAGCTGTCACCCTGGTATGGTACGGACAGAATTTTCCTTCATCTTCATTAATAATTATCTACATATATACAGATCTACAAATATACTAATAAATGTATACAGATCTTTGTATTACTATAATATATATTTTCACAGTTCTGCAATTCCTCTGATGAAAAATGTCAATCTCTTAAGTCTACAAGAGATTTTTTTTGAATCTCAAGTGACGGAACCAACAAGTCGTGCGCCTGGTGGTAAGCGACACGCCTGTCTATAGCGGTTGCAGTGCCACTTAAAGATTTAAATCGCAAAGATCGGAGAGGCACTGCCATAAGTTGACACGTCAAAACTTTAACACAGCTTACTGCTTGGTGGCAGAAATAGGTGAGGAGCTTTACAGCTACAAAATATTAATGAAAAGATGAAAAAAGATTTAATAATAATAATATAATATAATAATAATAACACACACTCAACACAGCCCCGCACTAGGGAAACCCTGTGTCGCGGGTGCCGTGGACACACACATAGACAACAACAAATTACACCCAAACTCACGATTGAAATAAATGTAGGCCATATAAATATTTCTCCCGGCCCGTGGATCGAACCTGGGACCTCCGCGTATCATGGTAACCGTTCGGTCATGGAAGCAGTTATTTCATTTGCAATTTCCTTCAATTAATTAATTTAGCAATAATTGAGTATATAAACTTTTGTAACTGTCGTTCAGAAAAGGATGGTTGGCATTAATATTAGACTTAACCCGTTAATGACTTTACCATCTCAGTCAACCTTAACCATGGGACCTGTAAAAAATCCGAAATGTTTGTTGATTTATTTGAAAACAAAAACAAATAAATATACGTGATATACAGGATGTAATCGTTAAGTGTGCCCTGGCGATTATTACGTAAATATAAGAGATATCAAAAACCTTTAAACTGATATCGAAAATACGTTACCGAATGAGTAAATTGACATCATAAATTTTTAAAGAAATTTGAAATAACCAAAATTGTAACATTAAACGCTGTCATACATTTAATATCGTAGAGAGGCTTTAGTTTACCTATTTTAAGAGGTAACAATAAGTTTACAGATAACAAAACAGCTATAAATAAAGTAATAAAACTTACTTTTAATTGAATAAAAATTATAATGGCATAGTCATTTTTTTTTAATAATATCAAGTGACGGGACGAGCGTCGTGCGAGTCGTGCGCCTGATGGTGAGCTACAAGCCTGCCAATAAGAAATTGCAGTGCCACTCAGAGCTTTAAATCTGAGGGGTTAGGGACATAAGTTGACAAGTCTCATGTGCCTATAATTTCACCAGCACCCTTCTAAACCGGAACACAGTAATGTTGACATTACTGCTTGGCGGCAGAAATAGGTAAGGTGGCAGTACATTCCCGGACTCTTTCACAAGGAGCTCTACTACTCCTAAACGTCTATTTAAATCTATTTGTATCAGGTCAAGTGTGAGTTGTCCATAAAAATGAGTAAATCGACTCAGTTTCATGTAAGGACCATTTCATTGTATTGGACAAAAAAAATGCCTAGGCTGTCGTGCTAGATCCCTGCCTGCTCTTAGGTGTCATAACAGACTAAGTTTATTAATTCTTGATATTACAAAAGTAATACTATTTTGCGACATAATGTAACATAAGTACTTGTGTTATAAAAATCGGAAACAACGACGGTAAACCGACACCTTGGTACATTCCTTTATTTTAAATTAAATTCTCCTTTGCATTATTTCGCCATCAATAAAATAGAATGTAAAAAGACCATCAAATTGTGGCTTAAGAGGGAGCATGCCAAAAAAGTTTTAACGTTGGCTCCGCCCAAATTTGTGAAACAAACATATGCCTGAAGTTCGCGTGGCATGCGACAGGAGATGTTGAATTTTGCGCATTAAAAGTACCAAATTCGTTTTAGCGGAATGAGCAGAGGTCATTTCGTGATTTTTATCTATCTAAGAAACTTTATTGTTTTATATTTCTGATTAATGTCTATGCTTGAATATATCGTGTAGTTACTCATACAATATTTTATTTTTAACTTTAAAGTGTATATACCCCTCTAAAATCAAATTGAAGATTAGGAATTTTTCCTCTGCTCCCTCTTAAGAATAAAATTTACAATGAAACAGAGGACTTGCTGGAAGTTGTTTCTTATTATTTTTATATAGGTAACCATTAATTTGTAACTACTAATTATTTTATTGTTAAATATAGAAAATCTCTTTTTAAGCTGTAATGTAAAGAAATTTGCTCAATTTTACAGGCATCTCAATTACACATTAGGTTCTAATATTAAAATGTATAGCTTTATTATGAAGAATGTATAATTTAGATTCCCTCCGTAGTGCTTATATTAATACCTTATTGGCTTTACTTACATTTGTTTTACCTGTATTGTAATGGATTAAGTTATTTTGAAATAAATTTATTTTTATCTTTACCCATACCCTAACAATATAAAAATATTATTTTCCACATTGACCCGGCCGGGGATCGATCCCGGGACTTTACTGATGATGCCGTCATGAAAACAGCTGTGCAGGCCACTTGATCAACGAAAAAACCGTTCATCTTTTTTGATGGATTTCAGTCTGAATTGTCATATGCAGTAAGTTCATATTCTAACACGTCGGAAGTCTTCCACCGACCTTTGCCATCCCATCGAGCAAATGTTAGATTTCATATTTCGAACCTGCTCCCATTGGTCGATCGTCAGCACCCGCGTCTATAAAAGGAAGTGCGAGTACGCCGTGCCCGCACTTACCTTCCTGCCGGGGTAACGTATTGTAGTATTAGGTATAGACTGATAACTTTGTGTTAGTAGTGCTGCTTTGCCCCAGCCATCATGGGGAAAAGTATACGGTTGAGCTATTGTGTTCTTTTTGTTGTTTCCGTTTTATGGAAAACCGCCGTTGCTGGTAAGTCCTGAAAACATTTTTTTATATCCTTCTTCCTTTTTTTGTGTAATCGCAAACCATCTCTGTACAGCATCCTAACATGAGTTCGAAATAACTTCATGAAGCTCTGGCTTTCTTTCTATAACGCTTCTAGGAAAACTACTATGGTGTTTAGATACCCAGAGATTCGGAGATTCGGTTTGTCTTTCCTCTTTAGAATTCATAACATTTAATGAAGGAAATTAATTGCACGTTAAATGTGCTTATATATAAATATGAAAGGCCTGACTGCGTTTCGGGGCGTCCTGGCAAGGAGACTGCAAATGTTTCTCCTTCCGATGGCAAAAGTACCTGCCAGCTTTCTAATGGCTTAAAAATTATGAACTGAAGTTATGAATAATAATTCCTACCCTTGATTTAATAAAGACATAGAAACATACATAATGTTTCATCGGCATGATATTTTTATGGAAAATTACTCTACTAATTTGTTATAATTATTAATACAAAGATCGAAAACTTAGGAAAATTTCCTTCAATGCGGTTAGATTCGAAACAACGTCTTCTGGCAAACAGTGGTAACTGCTATGCCAACGGAACGAACCAGCGCACGTTACATATTCTATGTGCTTGTTGCAGATCTTGGCTTAGTTTTTTTGGTTCGTTCCGTTTAGTTAGCATAGCGTCTGACACGATTTGCTAGAAGACGTTGGTTCGAATTCAACCGGATCGAAGGCATTTTCTCCTGTTTAAATTTCGACCAATATCATTCGTAGAATCTTGAAACCTCTCTCATGAAAAGTTGTTATTTGAAATACAATTACAAATACAAAATCAAAAATATAAGACGATGAATCCTAAACTGACACTTAAGATTTAACTTCATGAAAATTCACCTCTATGCCGTATGTAATAAAAACGTTTCAAAACCCAAAGTATTGAGCTAGATTTGCTCTCGACTGAACCGTCTTCGTAAGTAATTATTGCTCACATATCGTTTGTATATAAGGATATATACTATATAATCTAAAACCCTAATGATAGACACTTTTTTGAAAGATCGTTTACAACAACTGGAATTATCAGGTATAGTTAATAACAATGTTACTTAGTTAATTACAGTTTGATCTTTATTGCAATGAACTTAAACGTTCTTTCCCTTATCGACTTAGTATTTAATATTTTAAAGTTTTAGTGCCACTCAGAGCTATAAATCGCAAAGATCTGAGGGGCACTGCCACGCCGCTCGTTACTCTGAGGCATCGGGTATATAACCATAAATAGAGACGAAATATTTAATTTGTTTGAAAATTATTCTGCCAAATAATTACGGTGACAACTGCGCTCCGATTGGCCAGCCGGAATTCGAAACAATTGCCGGATGTCGTCAATTGTTTCGCTTCAAATCGACGAGTTTAACTTGAGCATTGCTATAATGGACGAAAGTTGCAAAATTACATATTTAATATTGAATTACCGATGAAATGTGATTCCGTTTGTTTTGTAATTAGATGTTTCGCAGTTTATCCTACACCACAGCATGGAACATCCCCCAATAGTTAGAGATATTGTCTTTATTACAATAAATAGAGAATATTTTTGGAATATACGGACACATACACATAGGTCAGTTGTTGGCGCTGGACTACCAGCTTTCTAATTCGTGAATTCGGTGCAAACAAGAGTTGATATTTAAAAGTGATATAAGGCCCATTTACCAGATTACTTGCCTGGGATAGATGGCCTTTATTTCGTCTCCATTTCTGGTTATATACTCGATGCCCTGGGCATAAGTTGACAAGTACCATGTGCCTGTAATTTCACCAGCTCCCATCAAAACCGTAACGTAGTAATGTAAAGAGTAACATAGTTACTACTTGACGATCGAAAGCTCTTCTATGTTATGTCAATTTCTATATAATTATTAATTTGTGTCCTTTAAAAGCAGCTTAAAACTTGCTGTCAAGACATATCGACCTTTCACCCTATGTATAATTATTTTCCTAACGATTTCTCTTATATACATACACTTATGTACATAAATAGGTACCTACATATGTATAGATAAGACTTGTAACTATGTGATAAAAGTACATTCGCAACGTTGAAAATGTAAACAACGTATCGAGAACTTTAACCTCAGATATTGTTATCTTGTCGTAGCTTTTTCTTTATACAAAGTCAATGTCGTTAAGTAATTTTTAACGTTTTATAGAAATAATAAAACGATCACATGCCTGGTCTTAAACTAGGGAATTTCCTACGCTAAAAGCACCAGAACAACCACCAAAACGAGAACCAATCCAGAAAATTGCTCTACCGGCAATTGAATACTAAATTCCTTTTTTCTATTATTATATGATTATTATTTTAATAGCAGTAGCACTCTTTGTGAAAGAGTTCTGAGAGAGAGAGAGTGAGTTGTGAGAGAGTCCAGGGAAGTACTGCCACCTTACCTATTTCTGCCGCCAATCAGTAATGTGAGCATTACTGCGTTCCGGTTTCGAAGTGCAGGGGTGCTGGTGAAACTACAGACACATGGGACTTGTCAACTTCTGTCTCCTGGTGACGGGCGCAGAGGCAGTGCCCCTCAGATCTTTACGACTTAACACTCTGAGTGGCACTGCAACTGTTACGGACAGGCGTATAGCTTACCACCAGGTACACGACTTGCTCGTCCCTTCACTTGATATAATTTATACAAAAAAAAAACTAACTTCATCAACAAGATTCTTTGGCTTAGTGTTTAACTATGCCTTACGCAGACAAAGACCTGGCAACTTGAGATGATTAACTTACTTAAGGGGTTTGCCACAAGCTTTTAAAACAATATTACTTTAAGCTTACAATAACTTTTCACACCATGACACGTTTAAAGTAAGTTACAAACACATATGAACCAGTGCTACTGGTTTGTGCTTTTTGCGGTTGAGACCTTGGGCACTTGAGGCCACAGGCGAAATTTCTAGTGATCGAGCTCTCCAATCGTGTCGTAAAAGCTCCCGGTAACAAGGCAAGTTATTTCTGCTAAAGAATAAGTTTAGCTATTCAAAGGGGAAATTATGCCAGCCTTTTTGGGCACGATGCCTCAGTGAGCTCGAGGACATTTTCCGGCTTACAAACTTTCAAATACCCTACTTCATATTATTTCTCAAAATTGTCATACATAGTCTATGTGTCAGTTATATACAAATTATAAACAAACCGCTTGCAGACAAGGATATGATGGGCATTGGTCATTTAAAATTTAACAAGAAATTTTAGACCCATGTAGTATTTAAATCAGGGTTTTTCAACCTGTGGTCCATGGACCCCTAAAGTATCCATGCAATGAACACTGAGGGCTTATGGCGAGCCGTCTTCTTCTTATTAGAGTGCCTCTTCAATCCTGAAGGTTGACCGTCAGCTTCCTGTATCTATCTCTACCGGCAGCCAACCGGAACAGCTGTTCGACGGAGGCAATGCCGGTCCACTTCCAGATGTTCCGCAGCCACGATTTCTTTCTTCGCCCAGCGCTTCTCTTTCCCTACACTTTGCCCATCATCATCAGCTGTAGCAGCGCGTATCTATCGTTCCTGATCACGTGACCAAGGACTTTTCGATAGATGGCATCATTTTTCCGGGACATACGAACATAATACATGAATGTAAAAATTGGGAAACAGGTACCTACAGTGCGCGCGACCTTTTAAATTTTCGCGCCTTTTGACGGTCATCCATTATTGCAGCGAGCGAGACACACACAAAGTTATATTTTGATTTAATCGTCACCAATGAAACACATAGTCCAATCATCTTTATTTCATTGAGCAAATTACACTTGAAGTCGTCATATTGATTACACTCTACTGCTCATTCGTACGGCAGATTCCCCTGAGAAGAATGATCAAGAAGCTCTAGGGATTGGTCTTTTGGTCTTTGTACATACACATTTGAATACATTTATCATTGCAATATTTCAAAGTCAAAGTCAAAGATATTTATTCCATAGGTAAAATAAATTTACACTTGAAAACGTCACATTTAAGCTACTGCTCGTTCACTACGCTGACAACCCTGAGAAGAACGAGTAAGAAACTCGAGGGATTGCTCTTTTCAAATAAACTTAAATGCTATGGAATACACTTTGAGTCAAATTTGTGTGGATTCTGGAGCCGTATCGTCTTTCCATACATATTTATATAACACTTAGTCTTCAGTTTTGTAATATGATTTCTCGATCAAAATATTTTAATATATTTATTTAAGACATCCTAAATCGAGAATACCTGTCGGAGCTAAACGGGTCGCTACCACGGATTTTTGTCGTCCAAGTACGCAGAAGCTGTGTAATAATAACCTTTAGAATAAAGTTTTTGTTTCACTATAGTTTTAAACCTCATAAATGGCCAATTTTGAATATGACCCGATATCTTATTATAGAAGCGTACACATTGCCCCTTAAACGAATTTCTGACTTTATGAAGACGACTACTGAGAACAGCTAGTTTATTTTTATTCTTCGTATTAATGTTATGGCTGTCACAATTTCTCATAAAAAAAACTATTCTTCTTAACTTATATTACATTTTCATAAATGTAACGCTAGAGTGAGAATATTAATATCTTTAAACTATCTCTCAAAGACACTTTGGGGCCCAGATTCAGGAGAGAATCAGGACAAAGATCCTATTAATATCAATATTAAGAAAATAAAATCTAAAATAATATTGTTTCCATTGCGCACGAGTAACCATGTTAAGATTGTTAAAATTGACGTAAGAACAATATTTACTAAATCGCGTCGTAGTACAAATTCAATGAATGAATAGTCACAAAGCATTATAATGTTAAAAATCTTAGTCTTAACATTATAATAAGCTTATTTTAAGCGCGTCACGGTACGAAAAGATAATGTACAGCTAAAGTACCTAGGTAATATTGTTTTAAGAGGTTATGATAAGCCGTTACACAAACATTTGTTACCATTATACGTCACAAATTAATGTATAGAATTAACTACTTTGTTTAAATAAAAATATCTTTTGAAATTTCTTCGATTAGGTGGAGTCTACTTCATGAACTTAATCCGTCGCCTTGACAGTGAAACGCACAATTTGTTAATGAACCATCAACCCTGATAACGCCTCAAATAAGATAACAATTCCTTTGTTCCACTATCTGCGACTTCTGAACCCATTATCTACACTGAATTATATAAATAGCGCTAATTATGAATTTATGACAATGGCCCTACAGTGTTTGTGCTTTTTCAAGGACAAAATTTACAAGAAATTTGGTGGAATCTACTTCTTTTGAATATAAAGATCGAACACGCAGAAAAAATTTCATCGATCCGGTGGGATTTGAAACCATGTCCATGCTGCACCATAGCATTGTTCTATCTGAGCCACGGGTCCAGTTACCGAGTCCTATTTAACTGATGAGTTTTTCTTTTTTTCTTTTTGCCTGTTTACATAATTCATTATTAGTAGGTAGATTTAAAGGTTTAGAGAATTTTAAAGTAATTGATTTTCATAGTTACTTTGCAGGCCTTGGCCGGGAAGAAATCGCATAGTCCCTAAATGAGAAACTTTCCGTGTTCGTTTTTAGAAGTAATCCAAACATTTCCGAGCATGTTTGAGAAAAAAATATGTTCTGCACTTTGAAACATGCGTGTCTATAGATGGCATTGTGTGTTACAAATTAATTTACACTGCACCGTTAGGATAAGCGCGTTGCTCGTTCGTTCGTTCCTTCTTCATAAAAAAATTATAGAGAGGGTTAGTATAATCAAAACACATGTCAAAAGATACGGGACTGTATATGCCGCAACAGAGATTTTAACTTTACTGTAAGCTCTCTATCTCTCTTCTGGATAGAGAAGCAAGGCTAACCACAGATTACAACTGCCGTCCGCCAACTAAAACGGGGTTAGCCCCGTCAATATTTTGTAACTTAGGTAACAAAATATTTTTTTGAGATATCATTAAAAACACAGTTTTAGAATATTGAAATTTTTTTAATGATATTTCAGCTATGCATCGTTAGGATAAGTTCCGATAAGTCGAACATGGTAACTAATTTTAACTGTTTTTAAAAGAGTATTCTGTGCTCTATTTTGTGCTATTTAAAATGGTTGTTTGACCATTTGTCGCTTACCTTATTTTAGTTAACAGACGGCAGACAAGGTCTCCTGAATAAAGTATCAATGTAGACCCGAATTACATTTCGCCTGCACTTAACCACATCAATAGCCGTCAAACGATGAAACGGATGGTTTAATTCGGCAGCAGTAAGCGGTACGGCTGGAATACCCAAGCTTAAAATGACTACATCCGCTCACATGGTTATTACTCAGTATCGGTTGCATACAGCTATTTAACTGTTAAGTCTTTGATTATAATTACCGTCTACCCTTATCCGATAGTACAGACATCCTGAACAAGGTGCACCGATTTTTTACTCCAGAGCTGCGATACCTGTTGTATAAAGCTCAGGTCCGAAGCAGCATGGAGTACTGTTCGCACCTTTGGGACGGCTCTGCCAAGTACTTGCTCGATGCCCTAGATGGACTGCAGCGCTACGCCTTCCGTGTTGTCAACGATCCTCATGTAACTGAGCATGCGGAGTCGTTACAGCTTCGCAGAGATATAGCGTCTCTTAGCGTATTCTATCGCCTGTACCACGGTGAGTGCTCTGAAGAGTTATTCAACCTTATCCCTTCCTCTCCTTTCCATCAGCGGACCACCCGTGCCGGACTGCGTTGCCACAGTTGGACGGTCAGTTCAATACCGTCCCGCACTAAAAAGTTTGGCAATTCGTTTTTATGCCGAACCATCAAATTGTGGAACCAACTCCCAGCGCATGTATTCCCTCCCCTCTATAACATCGGGTCCTTCAAACGTAGTGTGAAGAAGCATTTGGCCAGACCGGCAAAATGATAGTGACGGAGTGAAGATATTTGTGTTTTCCATCCGTTACTCTCATCTTTGGACTGTATTCGCACTTTCCATCAGGCGCGGTGCAGTCATTTTGCCGAGTCACAATAAAAAAAAAAAAAAAAAACAGACAACCTACACCACACCTTTAGTATGATAAAACCACACGTAACGTCACTATAATAATATTTTTCATCACTTGACTACGATGCCCCAAATAAAACTCTCCGAACTTTCACAACGACCATGGTCGTGTAATGAGAAGAAAAAAGCCCGAGGGATTTATTTGGGCATTACAGTCAAGTTACCCTGCATGCAGTCAAACTAAGTGTGATAGAAAAAAAATTGTAGGGCTCACGGACGGTATGGTAATTACGAACCTCGACCCCAAAAGCTCTCAGTCTTCGACTTCGGGCTTCTAATAGAGACTCGTTCGTAATTTCTGTGTACAAGTGATCATATTTATTGTAATATGGCCATAGTACCTACTGATGCACATTAACTTTTCAAAATCCAAAAAAAATGTTTTCGAACATTTCCATCTCCAATTCTAACCCTCCCCTCTTTATTTAGTCAAGAAACTGTCACATTTGTAACAAATAATCTTAATCTGTTTGAATTAAACAAAAGTGCACGTCGCAAAGACAAATTGATTCTTTCAGAACCGACTGTAGAAAGCTATAAAAATGGTCCATATTATAAATCCATTCAAATTTACAACAAAATGCCTAACAATGGAAAACACACACCAAAAAACAGATTCTCAGATTTCGCAGGATTTCTCAGATCTCTACCAATATAATCTCGAAGTATAAATAGCTTACAACATTTCAACGGCAAAAATTAATGTTACATGTTATTATAACACAAACTAGTTTTAAGTAGGTACGGACAATTTTTGTTTGAAAATCGCCTCCAGTGCAAAGGAACAAGATACGTCAATGTGTAGCGTGATGTGCTGGCGTGTGTACAATTTACTATAACTATAGGGTTATACCAGGGTCCATGTGATACTATTAATTACTTCTAACAACTGTATATACCACAGAACAATAAATACAGTAGAAGTAGTTAGTTAGCGTCGGACGCGTGTCAACTATAGGTCTCGAAAGACTTACATGAGGTCAGTACGCCATTTTCTCTTTGTATGGTATGGCTGTGTCATTATTTCTTGCAAATTCTATGAAATCCTAGAAAAATGCCTTATTGTGCTGTTTTGGAATGCAAAAATATTAAATATTACCCGTGGTGGTATTTCATGTTATCGGACAGTGTTATTTTAATAAATTTAAAATTTTTTGTTCATCGAAATAATTGTTACAATGTAATGTAATGTAATTTGTTACAAGAAACGAAAGTAAAGCTGATATATGCCCTTGCAATATTGTCGCTTCTTTTTTGGAGAACTAAATTAATTACTCCAAATTCGTCGTCGTTTAGCAATTAACCGCTAGATGGCAGCACATAATTGAAATTTCAATATAATATCAAAACGTCGTAACTTGCAATAAATAGGTATTAAAGTTTCAACGATATGGCAACAGGTTAAGGTTCAAATTATATTAACAATCGAGAATTTGTTATTTCTACAAAACTACGACCAATCATTATCAAGATTTTGTAGTGGTATATACCATAGTTGCAATAAATGATATTCTATTCTATGTCAGAAATACTTTTATTTCATGAAAGATATAAAAATATTACGAATTATATGAAACAAATTACGTGTGTGAAATTTTATAACTCCCTGTTTATGAATAAAAATATTATTGTGTAATTTCGTTTGTAGAATCTGTGAACTTATCCTGATATGTAGACATTTTTTCATGAAACCAAGTGTCGAGACGAACAGGTCGTACTCCTGATGGTAAGCGACACGCCTGTCCATGACGATCTGAGGGAACAATGTTTACGATAGTTGCGAAATGTTTTAATAATTGAACAATTTTTAAAAAAGAACAATAAATGTTTAAAGATTAAAAATTAAAAAACGAACTTATCTTGTGTAGTATAGTGGACTGACTTTATATATTTTTGGCTTTATTATTATCACTTTTGTCCTGTTTTGTGAAAGCGGGACATTGTTAAGTATTTTGTGGACAGCACACAAAACTTAAAAGCGGGACGTATGGTCGCGTAAAGTCTCAAGTTTTATTGAAGTCTGTTAACGGAAATAGAATCGAAGGTCGAAAAGATTACATCTATCAGCCCCCATTCTTTTTACTTACTTCTCTTGCCATGAACTGTACATGCTACCTTAAAAGTCGTCTATATGCGTAGCATTGAATTCATATAACGTAGGATACAATCTTGTGCAGTCAATTGTACGATTGCGACTACTGTAGAGTCGATCACAGAAGTCTGTATGCATTATTCGATGTAACAAAGTAGAATTTAAAATGGACTTGCTAGTTGGATTGTACTGACTGAGTGGGTGATTACCCAATTTGTTGGAAGGGGGACTTGATTGATGCATTCTGTTTGTGTTAAGAATTATTGTGAACTGTATATCAATCGGCTATATAAGTATACGGTAACGCATGTCGATTTTATAGAGACATCAGACAAACTAAAATGTAGCAAAGTTTAGGCACCTTGGAAGGAAGCTTTGTTTTTTTTGAGAATAGATAGATGTAGATTTTCGCTATCAGATATTTCAGAACGTTTCATTATCACTAATTCTGACAAAATCCTCGTCACTATTTGAAAACTGTTTATGAGAATTTGAAGTTACAGTATTGCGATATATAGAATTTTCGCCGATTTTTCCCTCATCGCTGTCTAAATCTAAAAATTGCTATAATATGTTTTCTTGAATCACTAAGACACTTTTTCGATTCGCCTTGACTAGAAACTGATGCAGTTTTTTATTTTTCCTAACTTTCTTGTCTTATTCTCCTTGCCCCTAACCTATACCGCGAAAAATCGAGGCGACTATCCTATTCGATATTCATAGATGTCTTTTTATTATTTAACTAAGCTATATACAAAAGAACGATTATTAACATCTAGATGCGCGGTTAATGTACCAGTGCATAGTTGTAATAAAAATAAAACGGAATTGAATATAATTTTCAAAGTTATGCGACAGTGAATACTTGTGCCTGAAATTTAGAACCGTTTGTCGTGTTCGTCGCGGAGATAAACGCATGCACAAGCTAAACGCGTCTATTCCACACGAAGCCCTGCACGAACTTTGATGAGTGGTGTCTATACTCCTTGTTTAAACTAATTAATTATTCTTTGCTGCGATTTCGGGAAGTTAGATTTTTTGAAAACGAGGCACCTATCCCAATGCGGCATCTATCCCGGTTTTACCCTACGTTGCGAGGTTAATCCGGCATTTGACCTGTGTTCTTTTTTGTTGGAAAGGGTATTTCAATACTGGTCCCATTCGAATTTGAAAAAAGAATCTATCTCTAACCGGATACATCCGGCTTATGAATTCAGAGTACTATAAAAACCGACCTCAAAAGTACGTGGAATTACATCTATATGTCAAGTTTTATTAAAATCGGTTACCGGAAAGTGCGCAAACCCGGATTCATCCCCTAGTTCGCTACTATACGGGACTTGACACAGGAGATAATAAAAATCGGTTCTCACTACTCAAAGTATATTGAGAGAGAAAAACGCCTTGAATTGGAGAAAAGCAAAATCAACCATTAAAGTAATTGCTCCTTATAATAATTTAGGCACTATTTATAAAAATGAATCTTCATGCGTGAACAGCCACCCTTAGAGGATCGAGGTACCCTCTTTCCAACAAAAAAAAGAATCATCAATATCGGTACACAAATGGCGAAGTTATCGCGTAACATACATACAAAAAAAATACAGTAGAATTGAGAACCTCCTCCTTTTTTTGAAGTCGGTTAAAATGTTTTTTCTTTTTCTCCTCTTCTTTTATGATATCTTTTTTTATAATACTAAGTGACGGGGCGAAGAAATCGTATGCCTGGACATAAGTTGACATACGACCCTGATATATAAGTTGACAAGCCCCATGTGCATGTAATTTCGCCATCAAATAGTAAATATCGTCCACCTATAAAGATGCCAAGGACACTGCCATATCGCCCGTCACTCTGAGACGTAGGGTGTGTGGTACCATCGTTGTTTTCAATTTCCGTAACACAAGTGCCTTAGCTACTTTCTTCAGGGCCAGAGCACCGTATATGAATTCTAATGTGTAAATCCCACTGCTGTGCACGGGTCAGGCCATGGTCGGGGAGTTCATATGATTGTCCAATCTTCTTCCATATGCAGCTATAATCACGATATTCTCCTGTTACTGTTGTTAATAACTAAAAAACCATAGGTACATGCCACCACAGGAATCCGAACCGTGGAATTGTATATGCCAAGTTACCAACCAACCGCAAGTTTAATTAAAAAGTTTCCATTGTTATAATTATGTACTGTCATTAGTTTAGTGACATAATTATATTTGTAGATGAATCGCAAACAATGTAGAGATCCGGTTCGCGCGGTCAAAAGTTAGGGTTCGTTTCTTATCAAAAGCAAATATATGAATCAAATGTTGACGGGCCTTTGGGATATTCCTAGGTTCTAATCTAGGTTATCTGACTGTGACCTTTTACGGATCTAAGATCTACTTGTGAGGTTAGTTTGGACTTCACACGTTTTCCCAGGGCTGTGAACTTCTTCTAACTTGCGTTAAGTTGCACCATTGATGTAAAAAGACACATCTGCAAAATCACAACTTTTGTGAAACGAAAATTTAAGACTCAATTCGAATAGTTTAATGCTTAAATATGAGGGTGACACAATTTCACATATACATACTTTGTTATGTACAATTCGCATTTTTTTAGTGGAACATGTTTGAGATGGAATTTGAGGACAATCTTGAATATACACCTAATACTTGTACATACAACATTATTATACGAACTGTAAATATATTTGCATAAATGCATTACACACTTAAAACTAAAGCGTATAAAGACTAAGACAGATTTGTTAAGATACAAAGATCGAACACATTGGAAAAAATTACTCCGACCCGATGAGAATACCTTATCGCTCTAACCAACTGAGCTACAGGTCACGTTATAGAGTTGTCAAATTTCTCCTATGTCTTTTAATGAATGATGCATTATACAGTATCAAATGAAAGTTGTTTACAAAATTCACGGAAATGAATCTTATCACTACATAATTGCTTTATTAGTAATTATGTATTATAATCATTAACTATGGCAATAATATCAGAACAAATGACTTAGCCATTACTTATTGTTTATTTATAATTTGTTTCTCTGTTTGTTTGCAGATAAGTGCTCGTTAGCATGTAAAGGATGTAAGTATTTAACGTCAATAAAGAGCTTATGAACGGCGGCCATTTTTTTTATACTTTCTTATACGTCTTTCAAATCACTTATGAGTTGTCACTGTTTGCGTCATATCTTCATTTCTTAGTCGCGTAATGAAATTCAGAATAATATAAGAATAATTAATTAATAAAAATAATTAATCTTGATAAATATACCGTGTATCTTTCAACCCGGACACTGGCAGAATTGTCCTCAGTGGGACAGAAGCCAAATAACCCAAAAAAAAAAAAAAAAAAAGAATAATTATTATAATGTGAAGTTCATTGATTTTCACAATGTTTTGATATTTAATTATTTTTTGTATAATTACTAGTTTGTTACAATTATTAATACAAAGAATAATAATAATAACTATAATAATACTTTAGTTTCCATTTTTTTTTTCAAATTTACAACAGAGCTTCAACGAAATGGTTTTGTAGAAATGTGATTTGTGCTCCATCCACATCATCGGTAGAAAGGTAGAATGTTTAAAACACAATATAGGGTACCGATTACTATATCCAGCGAATTAAAAGCCCCGATATAAATTCAAACAAAAAGAGACCTTTCGATATTATTCACTTGGAAAATTATTTTCCACACAGCTCCCACGTCCCCCACTTTCCTAAACGGCCACAAATACAACTACGGCGTGGAAGGAACTGTCTCCATCTTCCTGACCGGAGCTGAAAAGCAAGAGACCAGCGTCAAACTCCTCGGCCAAGTATCCGTCGCTGCGTTGGGCAATTGCGTCAATGAGCTTGTAGTCCAAAACCTCGTGATATCTGGACCTGACGGCAAGGTATTCTACTTTAACTGTTTTGTAGCCAAGTTTTGGGACTAGATTTCTTCTCCTTATCGTATGGATGGCGTACACTATAATGTTTTCCATCGTGGTGAAAGGATTGCCAATCGGTGTAATGTACTCGCGGATTGTAATGTTGCCCAAAGTACGCCAGACGTACAGTAAAAGAATGGCATGTCGTGCAGTGTACCCTGTCCTGTCCTTTCATGTACCCTGGCAGATGAGCAGCGTTACTTTTGAAGCAAGACATAGCTCATAAGAAATCTTTGTGTTCACAGAAATACTCCAGCCCACCCGGCGTGGACAAGCCAGTGCGCTTCACACTCCAAGATGGCCGTGTTGGTTCAGAGATCTGCACCGAAGACGGAGACACGCGTCGTTCGCTCAACATCAAACGAGCCATCATATCGCTGCTGCAGTCAGAGAACAAGCCTAGCACACAGGTGAGCTCAATGACACTATAAACATGTTCATCAAACAAGAATTCTGTTAAGTTTATCCACATCATGTTTCATCATTTCGCTGATGAATCATTTTTAAAAGAAATATACTTGAAAACAAAAATTTCAGTGTTACATATCCCAAAAAAGTCTGAAATGAAAATTTTGGAACATAACCCGTACAGTTTCTATTAAAATTACCAACTCCAGTACTAATTTTCTTGTCTTCTCAGGTGGACGTATTCGGATCCTGCCCGACAGAAGTCTCATCCTCCAAAGAGGGCAACGCGTTCCTGGTGCACCGCACCCGTGACCTCTCCCGCTGCGCATACCGCGAACAGGGCAAAAATGACATCGTCAGTGGTATCTTCAATCCTACCGCAGTAAGTTTTACGTTGTTTTCCTTTTCTAAATCAAATATTTGTTCAGAAAAGTTTAAATTAAAATAAGATACATAAAAATTGCCAGCGTTTTTCGTCTCTATCTATAGTATCTATAGCCCTATATTCTTTTAATACAACTTAAACGCGTATTTTTAGTTCCCGACAAAAAAAATATGAAAAAAAGATGTGAGTTGTAATAAGTTTGACGCGTGTGCCTGTGCATCTGTGCATGTCCGAAGGTGGTTTTTTACGTGGTTTTTTACGTAATCTCCCTTTGAATCAATATACCTTGACCAGCTATATTCCAACTTCTGCAACCCATCAAAAAAAATGTTTTTTTTGTCAAACTGAAAAATTAACCTCTGTTTCAACTAATTAATAACAAATTCCGCATTGCCCATAACAGGAGATCAAAAACAGCCAAGTTCTGCAGTCCAACTTAAACGTAGAGTCGAAAGTCAACAGCGGCGTCCCTGAGAAGGTATCAGCGACCGAAGAATATCTGTATAAACCTTTCTCCGTTGGTGAAAATGGAGCCAGAGCCAAGGTCCACACCAAGCTGACGCTCACTGGAAAAACTGGTGGAGCCGCTGGATCAGGTAATTGGAAAACCCGAGAAACACACTAACAACAATTGACACAAGTTGAAAATACAAACAACAATAGATTCACATATGGTTCACCCCCTCTTTATTTCAATTCAGGAATAACTATCTTGTCGCAGGTAACTGCAATATGCAGCGCTCTATCATCTTTGAGAATCCTCATGGCCACGTGACTGGCAGCAACTTCGACGCCGCCATCGCCGCCGTCCGCGATACCGCCAAGACCCTCGCCAGTGAGGCCAACTCCAAGTCCGCTGGAGAATTTGCTCAGCTCGTCAGGGTAAGAACTATTTAGACTTATTTTGTATGGAAAACCTAAAATATATATTATAATATTGTCTTTTAGATCATATCATATATCTTCTTTCGACGACCTCGGTGGCCCAACGTTTGCACTATGGGCTGGGCCAAGAGGTCCCGGGTTCAATTCCCAGTAAGACCAATTTGTGAAATTAGCTTTTCTAAATTGGCTACGGTTCGGGTGTATTGGGTTGTGAATTCCGTTGCTCTGGTACTCAAAGTATAGGGAATTCTGTAATTTGAGCTCAGGTGATTGAGGTGGTCGCCCGGCACATTATTATAATACTTAGTTTATGCAAGCATTAATTTTCTTACAGATCCTGCGCGGTTCGAGCAAAGACGACCTCACCAAAATCTACGGACAAGTCAAAGGCAAAAACTTGGAAAGGTAATCAAAGTCTTAAAACTTTATTTTGAACGAATCCAGTCTATTGTATATCTGATATGACTAATGTCTCATATACGTTATCATCACCTATACACGTCATGTGCTGGTCACTGTATTCTAAATTTAGGTTTTATATACGTCCACGTAGTCTGTTCAGCAGGTCCGCTACGATACCTTTAACGTCTCTAATTTTTCTAATAATTTTTGTTTTTTCCAGGCGCGTATTCCTCGACGGTCTCGTTCGTGCAGGCACCGGCAGCAGCGTAGAGGTTATAGTGGATCTGATCAAAAGCCGTGGACTCAATGGCTTCGAGACACAGATTGCTCTTTTGTCCTTGGGCAACGCTAAGCACACTTCCGACGAGGCTGTAAAGGCTGCTGCGGTTAGTAATATTTATAGAAATTTTGACGACTTTTGCCCATGTTGTTTAAAGCTTGAAAGTTGCAGTCGTCCGGATTCCTAATTACTAGGTCCTTGAATCTTCCATTTTCTTTTTATTTTAAAAGCAATATTTGCCAATGAGGTGAAGCAGCAGCGGCTTAATTGCATTTACCAAGTCTCCTCCCCTTTTTTTCGAGGTGATCTAAATTTGGCAAATATAAACGACTTCTTTTCCTTTATCAGAACATTCTCGACCTTCCCAACCTGAACAACGAGGTCTACCTCGGTGTGGGCGCTTTAACTGGAGTATATTGCCGCGATCACGACTGCCACAATGTCAAATCCGATGGTGTCGCCGCCGTCAGTTCGAAATTTGCTGCCAAGCTGCAAAACTGCAAACCAAAGAACAAACAAGAGGAGGATCGTGTACGTATTAAAGTTTAAAGTTCTCTAACCTTTCATTTTCTGAACGGTGACTCTCTTGTTCTTATATTGTTATTTATCAAGAAGATCATCTGATACCTTACCACAGTCTATTAATAAACAAACATTAGTCTATGAAATTATAAGCTCGTAATGAAATTGTAACCAGTCAACCAAATGATGTATTTTTGTTAAAATGATGCGAAAGATCTACCTGATGATTATAAAAGTCAATCAAAGATTATATTTTGCTTTTGATAAGTGTAATGCGTTAAAAAAGCGTTAGGGAAAAATAAATGTTTTTATGGACAATAGAACAGAAAGGGGAAAAAGTTTGGACATCTGTTACATAGTTAAGAATTTATAAAAGTTATAAATTAAAGGAAGATAGAAGGTAAAATATAGAGAGAATGACCAAGTTAAGTGTACAGTAAACAAATAAAAGAACGTCAACATGAGCATAGCTGCTCATATTGACGTTCTTTTGATGACGTTCTGCTGCAGAAATGAGGAGTGGAGGAGGCTGATAAGAGCCTGGCTCTTAAATAGGATGTTGGTGATGAAAGATAATCGAAAATAAAAGCAAAAAGATTTGTAGTAATTTCGGTCGCAATTTGCCTGTTTATGAATTTGATATAGTTTTATGGTACCACTTACTATTAACATACTCTTGAAAATACAACCTTAATAAACTTATCTATATTCGTTTACTTTTTCTAAAATATTACTTAACATCTTGCAGGTGGTAGCAGTACTAAAGGGCATCCGTAACATCCGTCACCTCGAAGACAGCTTGGTGGATAAAATAATTCGTTGCGCCAGCGACAACAATGGCAAAGCACGAGTCAGGGTTGCTGCTATTGAAGCCATTGGTGCAGATCCTTGTGCCACTAAGGTATTATGAACAATAAACCGATTTGAAATTTATACTGAAGAATTCCATGACACTGTCTATTAAAAGCTGACCATTATTTTATTATTCGTTCTAGTTTTAGTACGACTACTGCATGCATCAATAAGCCGCTGTGAGACGACTAAAAATCCGTTAAACGTTAAAAGTTTTTTTTTTAATTATTACCTATAGTTCTTTTAAATGTCCCACTTTTATCTTAGAGGCTATAATATAGTATATCTAACGTGACCATTATTTTTTCCCTCTGAGCGGTACGCTTTGTAATTTTATTATTTCGCTTCATTAATGTTCCTTTGTCCTGTTTTATGAAAGCGGGGCATTGTTAAGTATTTTGATGACAGCGGGACAGCAAACTTAAAAGCGGGTAGTATGGTCACGTTAAGTACATCGTATAATTATATAAATGATCTAAAGTTCTTTGCCTTGTACATTTTCATAAAATGCACCAATAAACAAAAAAAATGTAAGTAGTTCAAAACGTTATCAATCTACAGGCCCACAAAGCTGCCATGGACCTGATGAAGAACCGCCAACTAGACTCTGAGATCCGCATCAAGGCATACCTAGCTGTGATAGAATGCCCATGCGCGCACTCCGCCAACGAAATCAAGACTCTGCTTGAAACTGAACCTGTGCACCAAGGTATGGTTTTAGGACCAACTTTGTTTTATAAAAACCAAACAAAATGTACTCCGGTTTGTAAACTGTTACCAGTGTCAGCGAATACAAAAGATAATGTTTAAATCAGATTTTTTTCTGACGTGATGATGATGTGTAGTTTGCTTTTTATGCACTTGGTTTCGATTAATTCTTTCTTTACAACTTGTCAGTTAGATATCCTCTACTCTAAAGATCTTACTTATTTATATCTTTGTAAACACTTTGCAGTTGGCCGTTTCATCACCTCATCGCTGCGTCACATCCGCAGTTCTGCCAATCCAGACCGCGCACACCAACAGCACCATTACAGTCAGATTCGCACACCCAACAAATTTAACGTCGATGACAGGTAACAAATCAATGTAACCACGTCCCCCACTTAACTAGATTCATAGGTACTTTTTTCAGTTCATTCCAGTTTCTGTTACCGTGCACATTCACTCTATTATTTTCGTACTATAGCCAATTCATCATTTTATTTTGATAAAACCTCATACATTCTTCTTTCTTTTCTCTTTCCTACAAATACTTCAATAATTTTATTCATTTGCAGGAAATACTCCTTTTTCCGAGAGCTTTCATATAACGTGGATGCTCTAGGGGTCGGCGGAAACTTGGAACAGACAGTTATCTACTCTCAGGACTCCTTTCTACCTAGATCTGCCAGCATGAATTTGACCGCCGAACTCTTTGGACACAGTCTTAACGTACTAGAGGTAAATTTTAAGTTCACAATTAACAATTCGTTATATGAACGAAACCAGATCTGCCAGATTCTGACTAGATTCGTTGGTGCCTTAGTTTTAAACTCTGGAAATTTCTCAGGTTGGAGGTCGTCAAGGCAACCTAGACCGCGTGGTCGAACATTTCCTTGGACCCAAGAGTTTCCTTCGCGAGCTGAAGCCCCAGGAAATTTACGACACAATCGTCAAGAACTTCCAGGAAACCGAAAAAACGGTTCAAGACAAACTCAGCCGTGGACGCCGCTCAGTCAAGACTGAAGTTGACAACTTTGATAAACACGTAAATGACATTGATACACATCTGCGTTGATACACCCATGTCCTTATAAATTCTGATCAAATCAAATGCAAGCTTCCAAAGCCTATACTTAAGTTTATTAAAGAAGTGACCAGCTTATTGTACATTTTATCAGTAATGTAATTTTAATCATGTAACTTTTACTTTGTGTTTCTCTAAGGAAAGTTCAATCCTTCAAGGCAATAAAATACTTTTGAGTTCAATTAACACATATTTCATCTTATAGCTGAAAGCGGAAACTATTTCTTACAACAACGAGCTGGATTTAGATATCTATCTGAAGCTATTTGGCACCGACGCCATCTTTCTTTCCCTCGGTGACGACAAGGGATTCGACTTTAACAGGGCCATTAGTGGACTACTCTCTGCCATCAATGGTGGCATCGACCAGGCTAAGCACTTCCAGGTGAGGCCTACTTTCCTACTTATGACAAAATTTAATTAGTAAGGAAATCAAATCTTCAATTGCTGAAAATTAGATATACTAGATAGATTCCTATGCTCAATGATAAGATAAAGTGACAGTCCATAATAATTTTTACAGCAAGAACTACGTGCCCACCTTCTTTTCCTCGACGCTGAGCTTGCTTATCCAACCTCAACCGGTTTCCCTCTGAAATTGGACCTCATTGGAGCCGCCACTGGCCGATTGGAACTCGGAACCAACATCGATCTTCGCCAGATTTACCGCAACCCCAAGAATGCCAAGATTGATGTGAAGCTAGTTCCAAGTACTGATATTGAAATTGCTGGTCTCTTCCTCGTTGACGCTGATGCCGTTGCAACTGGTCTTAAAGTTGTTACCAACCTCCACTCTTCAACTGGTGGCCATCTGATTGCCAAAGTCCTGGAAGATGGACGTGGCATTGATCTCCAGTTTGGGCTGCCCATCGAAAAGCAAGAGATTATTACCGCTTCCAATGACCTGATTTTCGTTACGAGAGAAAAGGGACGCAAAGAGAAGGAAACTGCTCTGAAGGTTGATACTCAAACAAAGGAATATACTGGATGTTTCGACCAAGTTTCTGGACTTATTGGTCTGACTCTTTGTGGAGAAGTAGTGGTGCCATTCTCAGTATCTGGTACGTCACGACGATATATTTTTTTAGAATTACAACTCTGTTCTTTCTTATACATATGTATCAATTATTACGCGTTTTGTTTCTATTAGGTCCTGATGCCCAAGCATCCGTTGCCAAATACCTAGCTCGCTATCCACTAACCGGTCAATCAAAGGTGAAACTGGTGCTGGAAAAGAACGATCTACGAGGATACCATATCAAGGCAGTACTTCGAACTGATAACCCTGCGAAGCAGAGCTTTGAAGTCCTTTTCGAAGCTGAAGGTATACTATTCTCTAACAATTCAATTTTGCTACTAGCTTCAATACTTACTTTTTTTGAAAACACCTAAAATTCTAGCCATCCGATAGTGGTGCAATGAAAATAAAATATATAACTTCCAAAAAGTCAACTGTCAAAATTAAAATTCATCTAAAAACTATTCAAGTCCACCATAAATTTATCGAGACAAAGTTAATTATTCAAGAAGTGATATTTTTTTATTGCCATTGCCAGTGATATTAGAAGATGAAGATGCTATCCTACATCAAAATGAACAACCACCTATTTTAATTTTCCTACACACAAAACTAGAAATGTCCAAAGTTTCAGAGCGAATTTAATTGTATAAAAAATATTTATTTTACAAAAACTTATGGTTTGTGAATTTTGGTATACGGATTAAAGGCTAAGTCTCTTAAAGTCATAAACTGCATAAATTAATCTATAATAAATCAATAGGAACAAAGAGCAACCGCCGTACCTCGCTGTCAGGAGAATACATCACCACCCCTGACGAACGGACCCTCAAACTGTCACTCGAAGCCCCAATTAAGACCATTTACGGTCAAGTCTCTTACATCACCAAGAACACTGAACGCGTCCTTTTGGCTAAAGCCAAGATTGATGCCGCTGAATATTACGGTAAAATTGGTTTCCTCGTCAACGGCAACGAACAACGCTATGTTTTCAAACCCATTATTGAGTACCAAGTTCCTGACGAACAAGGCAAAAAGAACCTTAAAGTAGATGGCCAACTAATAAGAGAAAAGACGAATCTTGGTGCAAAATACATTATTGAAGGTCTTAAGATTACTCTGCCAAACTCAAATGAATTCGTCGATATTCACGGCCACTTGTTATATGAACCTAAGAACTATGAATTAGATCTCAAGGCGAAGAAGGGAGACCACAACTTGCAATTAAATGGTAATCTTAAGAATTACGACGTAAGAGTTGAGTTCAAGAATACTTTGAATCCCATAATCAACTTTAAGGTCAACGGACATATTGAGAATACTAATGAAAACGTAAGTTTTTAAGAATAATCCACGTTTAATGATCATTTAAGTTAACAACGATTATAGTCACAATGATCGCTGCACACTCCCTATTTCCTTAGAACGCCTATTAAGAATGAATCTGTCTTAACTTCGATAAATGTCCCTTTTAGCTCCGTCGCAAAAAGAGCGGACTTCTGACTGCGTGTCTGTATCTGTGATCACTAAGCAGTTTTGTTTTTTTTTCATTTCAAAATTAATTTAATCGAGATGGTTCTCTATGTTTGATAAGCATCTTTCTTTAAACAGCTGAACGTTTAAAGTTCATCAACTTTTTACTCAATTCCTGTAGGGATTTCAGTCATACAATTATTATTATTACTTATTTTATTTCCACTTGTCCGATCGACTTCAAATTTGGTATTCTATGGAAATCTCATAACATGAAAATAATATGGTAACCTTTATCTGATGCTCCAACCAGGATAGTCCGCAGACTATCCAACTCTTCAACTTCTTTCAGTACACCAATCGTATTTGAATTCATTAAATCGGTCTCGACGAGTTATAGGTTTACAGATAGTGACTCTACGACTTGATGATACATCATGAGTACGCTGTTTGGTACTGGGGTTTTATAAATTTAATTGTAAGTTTTATTCATTTGTAAGTAATGGTTAATTGTAACATTTTTGTCAAATGTTTTTAGTACCACAACGACATTGAATTGGCATACAGCAACAACTTTGAGGATCCACAAAGACGCGTAATATTCAACCAGTTGCTCAAATATCACAGGGCCCCAAATGCACAGGATGTTGCAGTCATCACTAAAAACAGATGTAAGTTTTAAAAACCTTCGTTTACGAAGTTCGACCAGTGTATACTGCACATCAAGCTGGCTAACGCTTTTTTTTATTTCCTTCCACTTAGAATTACCACAACTACATTTATTTATAAGTTAATCTCTTGCAGTTGAAATCCGATATCTACCTATTAAGATCAAAGTAGATGCTGACATTGACTCCAAGAAGGTAGACATTGAACTCGAAGGCCAGTACCAAGATAAGAGCGCCGAGTTTGACCTAGAAGCAAGAACTCAAATTAAGAAACCTGGAGACTATAGCGTTAAAGTTAAAGGAGAATATAATAAGCAGGGAATTGAAGCGTTTGCAAAGAGAGACATTGAATCAGCTGACAAATCCAATTTAGAAAATTATGTCGTTATAAAGGGAGTTGGCAAATACGAACTCTCTGGTGTTGTCCTTCACAAGACCAAGGCAAACGATATGAATGTGGGTGCTGTTGGACACTTCAAAATTTCTGGTGGTGGCAAAACTGAAGATATCGCGTAAGTTTTATTCATTATTTTAATTCAGTTATATAATTATGTACGTCCTGTACATTTCGTTTTACTGTAGGCTTAAATGGCCGAGCTTAACATGGAGTAGACTTTAACATTCAATTTTTTGATGGCTGGCGTAAATGTCAATCGTCATCTAAAGAATTGTAATAAAGAAAATTCTATTAAGTGTACTATTCTTATAAAATAGCTACTTGACTGAATAACAATATTACTCTGTTTCTTTTACATCAGATTCGACATTGGAGCAATTGAAAACGCAAAGCTCTACTCCTCTCATGCTAAGATCTCCACCACTAAGGGCGAGATTCTGGACTTTTTACTTAAACTGAACCGTGGAGCCAATCCGTCTGGACAGATCAAATTAAACGTCAGGGATATTTTCAACACCAACGGACAGTTCCAGGTCACTGACAAGGACGGAAAAGGCAACGGTGTCATCATTGTTGACTTCAAGAAGGTACCTAAGTTATTATTAAATCTATTTCCCACCAACAAATTGACCACAGCATTAAATAAAACTGAAGACGTAATGAGAAGTGGATTTGAAACATCTGTAATTTTGGATGCTCATAACTTTTTGTTGTACAGATACCTGACCCCAAAACAAATCAACTGTTTTGACCTTTTGGTTCTGAGCTCATGAATGTGGAGAAAAGTATGAAATAAACGTAATCTTTACCCTGTAAGCCGTAAAATTCATTTTGGTATGACTTCCTGATCGTGTCATTAATGAATAACATTAAAAGAAATATAGTTTTTACAAATAGAGAATACGAAATTCAATCTGCTATAGTTAAGGTCGTTGTGGTTTAGCGGTTGCTTTGCAAGTTGAGGCGGAGCGACATTAGAGTCACATAAAAAATAAAATATTATTTAGCTATGGCTATAATCATACATAATATTGTAAATAATCTTTTTATACCTCTGGATAGGTGTGAGGAATGTCTTGACAATGTTAGAGCTTCGATGTAAACCACCACCCAGAAACATTAGGTGAATGAAATAAAAAAGTTTTAACTTCGTGGGTAACTCAGAAATACTTGTTTTTTTCTAAATTATAATTAGTAAACAGCTTAAAACATTTTAAAATGTAACAATCCCGTTAAATAATTCATACTAAAATAAAACTGTTCTCGTGAAATCTAACCACGGATATTAGTTAGTAATGTGCAGTCCAAACACTAAGCCGCTCGACCAATTTACAGGGATGTGAAATGTCGAAATTGGTATAGGCTTTAAATATTCTTGATCATCTTTAAAGATGATTTTATATTAGATTTAAAATTGAAATTCCTGTTTTTTTTTCTGTTTAACACGTAAAATGGCTTTCGGAACCAAAAGATCGATTTGGGCATATCGGAGGGTCATGTATAATAGAGTGTGGGTACATTCAGTGTAGTGGAAATGAAACTAATTTTTGGAACTTAAATCGCGTATGTACACTTGTTTCTTTTTCAAACAAACCAACATCCTGGCTGGTCACGGCTGGCTCCACTATTTACAGTCACAGTTGTTTTATTAAAAAAAGAGTTTCAATTCCAAAAAAATAATTGCGAAAACCTAACTCGATATTCCAGGTACTTTTGAAGAAGTTAATTTATCTAGAAATTAATTTAGTCAATCAATTCATTCATTGTCAATAGTGTAGTTTATCAATAATTGCATTTAACTTTAAACGTGAATGAAAGAATATATATATATATAGCTATTTGATATTTGTCGCGATATCTGGTGAACCAATAGGTACTAAATACTCGAGTACGCTCTTTGTTCGCGATTAGCAATCCCCTTGATTTATATGAGAATTTAAGAGTAACATATGAAAATGAATATGTACGTGTAAATTTATATCACATTACACAATAGGATGTAGGTAACTACAAGAAAATCATATTTAGTTCTAAAGAAGCTAGAGCTGTAGTGATTTGACAAAAAGATGTATCATTTCCAACTAATGACAAATGTTTAAAATAAAAAAATATTGATATGAGTCGGCTTAGCGCTCCCTTGATACAGATCTAATCTAACGTAACGTAGGCTCAAGTATAATGAATTCACTTTATTTCAGTCTCAACGCAAGATCAAGGGAGATGTAAAGTTCGTGGTTAAGGATCCTGTATACAACGCCGATGTCGACCTGTTCCTCAATTTCGAAAAGGACAACAATGACAAAGTCCATATCAGCACTAACACTAAGAACACAGATAAACTTATCGACTCTAAGTAAGTACAGGTGTTATTCATCCATATATCTGTTTTTGCCATTTAAACTCCAAAAACTAAAAAGTAACAATCTTTCTCAGGAACAAATTCAACTATCGTGATCAAAAGTTCGAGGTGAATGTGCACCGTGATGGCGAAATTACTGGTAAAGGCAATTCTCACGCTAATGTGGAAGTCGTACTACCGAATGAGAGGTGCTTCAACCTAAAGATTAACAAAAACGTTGATATTAAGAACGATGTAAGTTAAAAAAGTACACAATTTCATTATATATTTTTTTATGATACTAAATAACTGGATGAACATGCGATACTTACCCCATAACATTGCAATGGCAATCTGAGTTTTAAATTGCAAAGGTCTGGAGGGCACTACCGCTGTACGCGTCACACTGAGACACAAAGTTTAGAAGTCCCATGTACCTGTAGTAACGCTAACATTCATGCTTGGTGGCAGAAATAATGCTGCTACTGAATATTCAAATAACTAACGACATATTGTAGCAGTGTTTCTTCTTCTATATTCAACAGCTAAATTCTTATTGGTGCAAGTAACGTTGTCGGTCAAATCAAAGCGTTTATTCAAGTTATATAATACAGAAATTTAAAAAAAGAGATAATAGAGTTCTCGTCCATTATTTTGCAATAAACCAAGTCTTACTTAATTTTAAAACAATTGTCTCAAATAGTTAACATTATACTTCTCAGGTTGTCAACGGCCAAGCGGAATGCAGCCTCTCAGATGCACCCAAGCGCGGTGGTCCAGCTTCCACTATCACATTTAAAGGCAAAGTAACCAATACTAACTATGATAAACAGGAGTTGAATTTAGAAGGCCAGATTGAGCTGAAACTAAAGGACGGCAAGAACTTGGTCAACAATTGGTACCTGAAGAACCAACCTGAGGGTGAGGGAAAGAGCCAGTATGAATACAAGGTTAGTGACTTAAAATTGTTTCACGATTTTTGTAGTTTACCAGCCAATTAAGATATTTTATTGGTTTTGCTCGCACCTAACACCCTGTAGTATTATGTGTAAATAATGTTAATTAAATCATACAGACCGAAGTTAAGGGCAACCTTATCCCGCAACCAGCATCACTCTCTGTAAGCCGTAACCGGGACCGCACGGGACCCTCATCTGATGAGAAAATCCGCGTGAAGGGCAACTACGGTAACGACATGAGCTTTGAGTACACCGGCTCTGCCATCATCAAGGAACATAACAACGACGTCTCTAAGTGAGTATTTCTGTTTTGAACTTGAATTTCATGAGAAGTTCCTGAATTAATCTTCTGTATAAAACAATTTAAACTTCTGCCCACTGTCTATAAATTATATACCTATATATACTGCTCAGCGTGGTTTTATAAGTCTATTTTGGCTTGGCAACTCTTATTGTCTTTAAAAAGCTTTCAGTCTGTCAATACCTACTAATTTGTTTCTTTATTTTACAAAGATACCAGCAAGACAGCAACCTTAACATCCGATTGCCGTTTGAGCAGGCTCATGATATCAGATTGGCGTCTAACGTTGTCTTCCTTTTCCCTGCCAACGAAAACGTCTTCATTGAGGTAAGAGATTACAATTGTCGCGAGCTTATCACATTTTGTCATTTTTCTGCCAACCTGTTTAAAATTCTAACTGAATATGAAAGGAAATAAGTCGAGGTTTTTAAATTTATTACTTATTGCTGCAACAGTATACGATCATCGAGCAAGCGCAAGTGAACGCGGACGTCTACAAGTTCGACTCGAGCGGCAAGTTAGGACTGCAGAAAGGCTTCGAGAAAGTGAAGGTGCTAGTGCCTCATCAGGAACCTCTCGTATTGGAAGTTCACTACAACGTTGATACCGATAGTGAGTACACGCTAAACTATTTGAAAGATAGTACGGCTAGAGGTAATTACGCTTTTGTTACTTTGCAAC
Source organism: Hyposmocoma kahamanoa (assembly GCF_003589595.1). Lineage (NCBI taxonomy): Eukaryota > Metazoa > Arthropoda > Insecta > Lepidoptera > Cosmopterigidae > Hyposmocoma > Hyposmocoma kahamanoa. Next base: position 1,244,764 of record NW_020653766.1, read on the forward strand.
GGACCGCGTGTGCAAACTGACTGCATCAGTCGTGGTCATGCAACCTGTAAAGATCCCGAAACGTTGCTTTGTTTGAAAAAAAAAAGTGAAACATGAGATTCAGATCCATAAAAATTGTTTCATGTCCAATGTCTAATAATAATAGCCAACTCGATATTCGGTCTTTTCAGATGAAAAGAAGAAGCTGTCAGTGGACCTGAAGTCTCAATACGGCAAGGGCAAAACAGCAAATATAGCTCTGGGTGCACAGGTAGCGTCGCAAGAGTTCGACATTCAGATAAACGCCAATGCACCTCAAGCTGAAAAGCTTAAGAAACTGGCCCTGCAGATCGTGGGCAAGGTAATGTTCAAGCAATACAAATTAAGATACTGTCCGATGTGGGAAGACTTCAATGTAATACATTGGATGCCGATTTTGCGAAACATATTCGAATCTTCCTCGTATATTTTTCCCGAACTAAAATTTTACGATTGGTTATCACTTAAATTCAGACAAACTATGGAACATTAATTAATTATAACGTGTCTTCAAGTTAAGGTTCTTGGTGGCCGTTTGTGACCTGGTTATA
>NW_020653766.1:1305332-1333997 GCF_003589595.1 Hyposmocoma kahamanoa
ACATCCAGTGCTCTGATAGCATCAGCCAGCTTGTTGGCGTAAACAGCAAAGTTACGGCGCCTGTCTTCGGGCACGCTCGTGGACTCTGCTCGTTTCTATAAGAAAATGCACATTTATAGTTTCTAAAGACGATACATTATAATAAATTTCGAAGCCCTGTATTGATACGTATTGTATTATAATTTGCGGCATGTTGGATGATACCATCGCAGGTGACGAAGACCATGCACTATGATTATCTATAATTACAGGTTTCTTAGCACGATATGATTTCTTTTTGATATTTCTGTTTCGTGTGGATACAGTGAGTGTAGTTTGTCGGAAAAAAGTGAGTGACAATGGTAATGCCTCAAGTAGGTGAGACGAGGGTAGTCGTCGTCGAAGTAGTTGAAAGAGGGTATATGTCTGTTCTTAAAGCTGTAATCTACAGCTGGCCAGTCAACCCGTAACCATTCCAAAATATCGGGAAAATAAAAAAACACATCGTGGTAAGAAGTTTCTTGTGAAAGAGCTCGTCCACGGAATTCCTGCTATCTTACCTATTTCTGCCGCCAAGCAGTAATGTCAGCATTACTGTGTTCCGGTTTTGAAGGGTACGGGTAAAATTACTGGGACTTGTCAACTTAGGTCGCAGGGCGACGGGCGCATTGGCAGCGCCACTCAGATGTTTGCGATTCAAAGCTCCGAGTGGCACTGCCACTGTTATGAACAGACGTGTAGCTTACCATCAGGTTCACGACATGTTCGTCCCGTCCCTTGATATTATAAAAAAAAGAAAAGCCTTAAAATCTACCATTTACTTTGATTGACTACTTATAAACCTACATTCCTGACAAATCTCTTTCTCCTCTTCCACTTGCATCAGTATCTTCATACAAGCTTGTTTTAGTCTTGGTACTTTTACCTAGTCCTTTTTAAAGATATCCCCAATCTGATTAAGATTTGTATGTCGGGGTCTACTTCTCCCCACATTTTCATCCATATTCGCTCTATAAATGTGTGTTATCAATCTACTAATATCCTTTCTACATAACCAAACCATCGGAGCTTTTCCTTTGGTATCCTGGGGCACATCATCTTTCACACGTGCAAATTATTCTAAATAAGAAATAATCAGAAACAAATAAAATTGTAGAGGCACGGCACGCTGGCTCGTCGATTAAACAGTCATAAGTTCGTCGCGTCTCCACGAGGGCAGCGCCACTGAGTCGATGCACACTCGTCATAACATTACTAGATAAGAGCCTATAAAATATACTTGAGTAGACGTTTTACAATAAACATTTATGCTTTCTTGATCCTGACTAGAGTTTTAATTAATCAACTACCAACTAAAAAGCTTGCAAACAATCATCAGTTCTCTGTAAATGTTCAGGAACATTAGTTTGTTTAAAAAAACAAATGTAATCTACATGATACGAAAATATAGTTTCAATTCTATTCTTGATCAACTTGGTTCACATAGTGGTGATCTCATACACCAGGTTTTCTCATTCGAGAAGAACAAATAACCCCTCGTCTACGTACTACGCCATATTTTTAAATGTTTGACATACCTTAGCATCCTCCATAATGGTAGCAGCCAAATTTCTCAAAGCAGTATGTTCAATAATAATCTGTTCCTTCTTCTTCACCAACTTTCCTTTTTCCAAGTCTTCTCTAAACAGTTGAAGAAGTTTCTCCAGCTGCACCACTTCCTTATCCATATCAGCGGTGGTTTTTTGGTATTGAGGATTGGAGGATAACGGTTTCCAGGTGGCTTGGAAGGCATTTAGCCGCGAAGAAAGGTCATTGGATGCTGTGATTAAGGATTGTTGACATTCTTGATGGTGAATTGAAGGGGCTACAAGCTGTTAAGAAGATGATTTGAAGGTTGTACTAATCGGTGTCTTAGGTTACTAATCCAGCCGAGACCACGACTGCATGAAGTTGACAACGAATTCATGCATTAACTACATGCAGTCGATCTCGACTGCATAATTACGGTTTCGACTGCATGCAGAACCATCAAAATCGGTTCACAAATGCTGGAACTGGAATGAGGAACTGAGAACGTCTCCTTTTTTCGAAGTCTGTTAAAGTATATTTTGCTATTACGTTTTGTATAATTTTGTTAATTTTGAATTATATTAAAATAGAGACATTCTAGTCCAATACAGACCGACAGTCGAAACAGGGTGCCCAGTCGGAAGGCGTACCTTAGCGGTGTAGACGAGGGTCCCCGCGGCGTCCGCGCACTGCTTGCCGCGGTCGCAGATGAGCGGGGCGCCGGGGGCGGGGGCGGGGGCGGAGGCCAACTGCGCGCCGCCCAGGGCCAGGCTGGACGCGCTGGCGCCGATCTCCTTGGCCCGGGCGATCACCTGCGCGACAGGGACGTTGGCTCCGGATCATTACTTTGGTAATACTTATTTATTATAAGATCTTTGCTCGACGTATATTGCTGTCAACTGTGTTTCATTCTTACTCCTTACATTTTTAGTATTTATCGTGATAATCTTTCCAGATAATCTTACACTTCTGCTTCTTTCGCGCGTCTCTTAACTGTCTACCAAAAAGCCCTTCAAGTTCCCCAGTATTTAATCCATGCAATGTTTACTGGTGACAAAGTCTGACCTGTATTATTGTCTATTTTTTGTGAAATAACTCCATTAATTTTGTTATACTTATTATTACAATCAAACAAATAGAAAAATTTCTTTGACCTGGTAGAAATTATACACACGACAATGCTGCACCGTAGCATTGCTTTTGCCAACTGAGCAACAGCTCAAGCTCAGTTGGTAAGAGCAATGCTACGGTGCAGCAAGGTCCTGGGTTCAAGTCCCGCGTGAATAAATTTTTCTATGTGTTCGATCTTTGTGATAATAATCAAGGTCATACCTGTTTTTCTTGAGCTGGGTCTATATCCGTGCTGACTACGTAAAGTAGACGCGCTGAACTATCGCCGAACTCTATCGCCGCTTCGTTTAGTTTCTGCAAAACATTTCAATATGAAATAAAACATGTTCCACAAAAAAAGAAATATTTTGTATATTTTTATTATTAACTTTATTAAAAAGTAAATAATACCTCATAGTCGCCATTAGCATTCGCGCAAAGGCGTCTCGTCGCAGCACACAGAGCTTTGATACCATCGAGGAGTCTTCGAGATTTCTCGTCGCGAGAACTTGATAGCAATTTGGCATCTACACCACAAATAGTATTAGTGAGCATTTTTTATTTATTTATTGTGGTTTAGTGGATTCTGCTTTTATTATTATAAATGGATGGATGTTTGCTACACAATCACGTCGAAACAGCTAAATGGAATCGGGTGAAATTTTATGGATAGTTTATAACCTGAAGAAGCACAAAGAGCGATTATCTTAAAATACAACTTCGCAGAATTAGTACCAGTAGAGCTTCTTGTGAAAGAGTTAATTCAAGGCAGCACTGTCACCATATTTATTTATGCTGTCAAGCAATAATAATAATAACAGAAATAATGGTTCAAATATATGTGTGTGTGTGTGTGTGTATATATATATGTGGGTACGTGTGCGTGCATGCGTGACAAGGTCAAAGAATGACAAGGTTGTATGATCTTTTTTAACAGAAAGAAAACATGCCTTTGACAATTTCTGGCATCAATGCAGATAGAGTGTTTGTTGATTCAGATGCCGCTATATAGTCTACTGTATCCGGATCTGCAAAATGTAAAAATTTGGACTTAGTTTAGTTACTATGTAGTCTAAAGGAAAAACATCCTAATATAAGCTGGCAAATCCGAGAAGCGTAATTTTTGGTTTACGTAACTGTAGCCTAAGCCTATAATAAGAACTATAATAGCTTACAGAAGGCCAAAAGGTTCTACTGCTGCACGAAACAGATACTTACGATGACTAGCTACAAGCGTGGCAGCGGCGGCTCCCGCCAAAGCCAGTTTCTCTTCCATCTGCTTCTGCAGAGCCGATGTTTGCTCCGTGTCCAGAACCGGACCACTAGCTTTTTCAGCCCATACCTGTCCAAATGCCATAGCGTTATTTGAATGACAATGAAAACATTCTTAATTTCAATTTTGGCCTATTATTGATGATATGGATATCACTAACATGTGGTTTCAACAAGATGGTGCCACAAGCCACACAGCCACCGAAACAATGAATTTATTGCAAACCAAATTTCCCGATCACATAATTTTACGAAATTCAGCCGTTAAGTGGCCAGCTCGATCATGTAACTTAACACTGCTGGATTATTTTTTATGGGGTTATGTTAAAGACAGAGTCTATACGGAGCCAATCGAATCGATTGCAGTCTTAAAACTCAAAATTCGTGAAGTGATTAACGAAATAGAACCACCATTTTGTCAAAAAGTGTTAAAAAACTTTGATGAAAGAATCGACATCTGTAACTGTGGTCGTGGTAGACATTTATCAGATATCATTTTTCATTCATAATTGCCAACCCGTACTTTTTTTAATACAATAAAAGTTTTAATCATTGTCATCTAAATTAATTGTTTTATTTTGATTTACAAAACAAAGTTCTTGTTGAAAAAACATATACATTTGTGAATGGTTAGTAACGATACCTCTCGCTAACAGTGAAGAAAAGCATCATGATGAAATTTTTAAAGTCCCAAACCAGCGTCAGGCGAAGCGGAATATAACCTAAACTCTCCCCTTATAGATACTCGTGGTCAGCAATGAGACGTACAATGAGTTGATAATGATGATATTGACCTTAATGTGGACGATTTTGAAAATAACAACACTGATGTCGATGTCAAACAAAAAGGTCATATTGACGCTAAAGCTTACAATTATTTAAATATCTATCAAGCTATGAGGTGCGATTACATCAAAGGAAAAGGCTTGGGGCTCTGATTCAGAATTGGAAAACTTGGAAGACTGTGTATTACCATGTTAGCCTGTATAAATCAAACAAGTCTGAGAGATTAAAAATACCATATTTAGTTCTTCCTCAGCCTTGCTAATATTCTTATCAGCTTCTTCAACATTCTTGACTAGCCGAGACTCTAGTTTTTTTCGCTCGTGCTCTTTCTTAGCAGCCGCTAACAGTTTACTCTTGTCTAATGAAGCTGATAATTTTCTATTCATGCTTTCGTAATCGCGCAGATGCTCTAAGAAGTCTTGGCTGTCGCGACGCATTGTGGAGTAGCTTGAAATGCTTGGCTCTGAGTTTTCTTGTTTCTTGCTTACTGATGATCGATCTGTGGAATAATAAACACAATAATCTACAGGGTTGTACAAAAAGACCCAGGCTTTTGAGTCCGGATGTAAATCAGTTTGCCGCTGTGCTGAAGAAACGCTTAAGCGATGGAACCTGACCAGGAGAGGTCCGCTGCGTCACCAACAGGGAACTTACTCTTGGCCTCCTCGATTTTGAGATGATCCAGCAACTCGTGACTGGCCGCGCTAGAGTCCGAATGAGCAACGAACCGAGTCACGGGGCTATGTGGCGTGTTGTCGCCTCTGGAGTTGCGCGACGACGAGGGCTTCCTCGTCGGCACGGGAGGCGGCGCCGGCCGGCTGGACTTTTCTGGGTGACGGGAGACAGAAACAGTGCGATGAGCGCCGTCGGCCGTTGTGGTGTCGTTTAGGCCAACTTGTTAAAAATACGAAGTGTACTTTAAAGGCAAAACATTACTTAAAAGAAACTCAAAGCCGATGCTGAACTAGGTTTAAGAACCGACGCAAAACACCCAAACCGTATATTTCAAGGCTCTTTAGACTGACAAGGAGCCATTATATACAAACATTGCTATTAGTACGAATGTTATGTTTTTTTTATATAAAATATAAATGCACATTTGACCTCCATCTCACTTGATGGAAAGTGACGATGAGGTCAACGATGGAGCATGCACACCTAAATTATGCCTATTCACTCTCGCCTTGAAAAGGCCCAAGTTATAAAGTTCAGAGAACAAGTCTGCAGGTGGCAATACTTGTATCCTAAAACACTAGAGAAAGCGGTTAACAAAATTTGTATAAGACAGGTGAGGAGTCTGCTTCTACCTCTGTGTGACAGCTAGCTACAAAACCTTGAAGTTGCGTGTCTATTGAGATGGTTTGCTGTAGGCCTACTATAGCCACATCATCATTGTATAATTAAAATCGGAGGATATACTTACTCCTGTCCACGGAATTACATGCTTCCCTGATGCCGTGCAAAGCTTTATCCATGGTCTCCCGGTACCTCTCCAGCTCTTCGCCAAGACCTTCGCAACGGGGATCATTCAGGCGACCTGTCTCCATCGCCAGGAATTGAGCTGATGACGATAGAGCTTCAGTGGAAGACAGAAGTGCCGATTGACAGCGAGGATTATCCATGGAAGGTGCAGTTAACTACGAAACAATAGTATATAAATTAAATTCAACAATTGCTGGACAAAAAGAAGTGCTTATAGTCTGTAAAATTGCACCAGTATTTTAAAAAAAGATGATGGAAACAAGAAGACCAATAAATTGAAATACTTTCTCTGTAATTGAAATCCTATAAGAGACCACTGTAACTATGAAAAAGAGCACAAATAAAATACCTCTGCTGTAGTCCTCAAGGCATCCGCAGCAACGGTGACGTCAGAGCCTAGTGCACTCAATTTGACGCCGGCGCCACCACCGATTGTTGCAGACACTTTGTGAGTCTCTTCCACCATTTGTTTTGCTTTGTCACATGCTGAGCTTGACAGTTGTATGATCTAACAGAAGAACAACTTGTTAAAGCTGACAAACGAGTGTGAATGGAAGAAAGTTATTGCATTAGATTATTTAATCCTAGATAAATGCCTCGTTTTGCTACTTTCGCACTTGTAATATTATCTAGGGTGGTGTTGCACATCGTTGTTAAGTCTTTTTTATTTAATTTAAATACATTTTAAATTTTCTGTTTGTAGTAATAATTTTTTGGTCGCTTCTTTTTTGGAGAACTAAGTAAACATCTCGAATTCGTCGTCGTTCAGCTATTACCCGCTAGATGACAGCACATTGATTGAAATTTAAATATAAGATCGAATGTCGTAACTTGCAATAATAGGTATTAAACTTTGAACGATATGTCAAGAAGGTAAAGTTTAAATTATATTAACAGTCCAGAATTTTTTAATTCTTTTCAAATTTGAAACTACGACCAATCATTATCAAGATCTTATAGTGTTTGAAATTGTGAATGTGTGAGTTTTGGCGACAGGATTTATGATAGTAACCGAGGCTTAAGGCGCTTCCATTTTTATTTTTGCTTCCGTAGGTTCCGTTCATCTATGATAGATGACTCAAGTGATCAAGGACGGTTGACGTTGACGGTAAGATCTTATTATGAACCTGCACTTGAGATAGGATTATTAACATGACTCTACATGTATCCCCAGAGAGTTAAGAGGGAGCATGCCAAAAAAGTTTTGACGTTGGCTCCGCCCACATTTGTGAGACAAATATATGCCTGAAGTTCGCGTGATATGCGACAGGAGATGTTGAATTTTGCGCATTAAAAGTACCAAATTCGTTTTAGCGGAATAACTCTAAAACTAAAGGGATTAAAAAAAAATCCGTAGTGACAGTTCTCGATCATGCATAAATATAATTAATTATCTAATTTTTGTCCTAATAACCTGTAGCATTTCGAGGATGAATCGAAAAAATGTGAAAATGACCTCTAGGTCATTTCGTGATTTTTATCTATCGAGGAAACTTTATTGTTTTATGTTTCTGATTAGTGTCTATGCTTGAATATATCGTGTAGTTACTCATACAATATTTTATTTTTAACTTTAAAGTGGATATTCCCCTCTAAAATCAAATCGAAGATTAGGAATTTTTCCTCTGCTCCCTCTTAAAGGATGGCGTCTCCCTGTGTGATAGATCCCAGTTTTAATGTGATCGTTTACCTGCTGCTCTTTTACTGGATTCTTGCAAGGATTCACCACGAAGGAGAGTTTTTGTGACGCATCACCCACTTTTCGGGCTTTTTCGTTGAGGTCCTGAACAAAAAATCCCACATTGATGTTATAAATTCAGAAGCAATAGCTAAATATATGAATTGCAAAACCAACAAACTTATCTATGTCCATAATAGTTATACTTTTGAAAATTCTGACTTCCTGTCTTCAGTACCGTTTTTAAGTATCATAGATAAGTTAATGGCACTGTAAATTACAAGGAAAATTGCAACCTTAATCTGATTTTCAATTAGAGCTGGGAGAGGCAAAGGCCGTTTGATGTTGTTACCTTAGAATCTTCCTTAACAGCAATTGTACAAACGTCTTGTAACGTATGGCACCAATTCTTCATATCATTGAGGGCAGCCTGGCGTGATTTCATATCCTTGCCGGTTGAACTCAAACTCCTGGTGTCTATAATATTATATAATTAATAACTATAAGCTCTTTTTAAACAATAAAACAAACAGAGAACCTACGTCAATACTCACCATCGACAATGCCGGGAATAATCTCTGATACTAATCGCATGGATTCTTCGCCAACAATGTAGTTTGGATGATGGATGTCTGAAATATATACACCGTTGTAAAAAGCAGCAATAGATAAAGCTTCTTCACACGCAAGTACACATACTCTCGGAGCGAATTATGTTTTATTATAGTATGTATTATGTCGTGTCAGCGAAACATTTTGAGAAAGAGTTCCTCCAGGGAAATACTGCCAGTATATTAGGTATTGAAAAATTTTAAATGTACCCCATATCAACCATATGATTGTAATAAATAAATTACGTCGCGTAAACAAGTTTGCAGTCTGCGAGCATGTCATGAATAAACCTGCACATTCAATGAACTTTGACAAACCCCAGGTCCTTGCAAAAGAAGTCCGTTATCTACAAAGGATGCTGCGAGAGGCCATTGAATTTCAAAGTCAAAGTCAAAGATTATTTATTCCATAGGTAAAATAAATTTACACTTGAAAACGTCACATTTAAGCTACTGCTCGTTCACTACACTGACCTCCCTGAGAAGAACGAGCAAGAAACTCTAGGGATTGCTCTTTTCAAATAAACTTAAATGCTATGGAATACACTTTGAATCAAATTTGTGTGGATTCTGGAGCCATGTCGTCTTTCCATACATCTTTATCTAACACGTAGTCTTCAATTTTGTAATATGATTTTTCGATCAAAATATTTTTAATGTAGTTTTTAAACTTAGGAAACATTGACTTACAAATAAATGGACGACGGGTCTAATACAAAAACCACGAAAAAAATGTCCCAAGTCAACCTATTCGAAATTTAAATTGTTATGTCATCGCAGTATCGCGCTGTCCGTAGAACAAATGAAGACTAAAGCAGAGTGTCGCGCTCTGTATACGATTTTAGCGCCTTACAAGTGCGGACACTTTTTAGCGCGGACCCGACGTCCATATAATTGTAAGTCAATGTTAGGAAATGATAAACTTAATATATGCTCCGGAATCTTATTGTAAAAACGTATACAGTTCCCCATAAAAGAGTTGTTTACCTTGGTTAAACGAAATCGTGGTACCATGAGTTTGGACTTAGCTCTAAGGTTAATATTATGGATATCTTCTTTCTTATTGAAATTATGTGTAATGTACTGTGAAGCCACAGTCTCCTTAAACTTTTCTCTGAGAGAAACCCGAGAGCCTAGACGGTACACAGAACGAATCGCTCGTTTTTGCAATACAAATATGGTTTGAATATCTGCCGCTTTACCCCACATGAGAATCCCGTACGACATTATACTATAGAAGTAACTAAAGTAAACTAGTCTAGCAGTAAAAAAAACATCCTAATTTCAACAGGGAAGATGGTTTCTCCGTACCGCCAGTTTGGGATCCAGTATTTCCTGTGATGAAAAATCCTAAACAGACATAAGACTGCAGTACTAATTAATATGTTTTAATTTATTCTAATTTCCATTACTAATTATTAATAAATTTAAATTAATAAAAAATCATATTGTTAAAACAAAATTATTTATAAAACATAATGTAGCGTAAATTGGAATGTTTCTTTGTAAAATTAAAATTACAGTATTTGATTAATAACTTTAGTTACTATAGTGAAAAAATAGGGTGGTTTACATTAATATTAGACATAACTGGTTGATCACTGTACCATTTAGTCAACTGTGACCATGGGACCTGTAAAGTGCCCGAAATGTTAGTTTGTTTGAAAAAACAAATACCTACACGCGGTTTAAAAAATACTTTCATTTACCATGTGTAACAATCTTAGAATAATAACGCATAGAATGATACTTTCATATCAAACGAAATGTCACGAGTGAGGCAAAAATCAAATTCATGTAGGCTAGTTTTAGTAGTAATTTTCGGTTTGAGTGAATATTTACATAAAAATACAAGTTGAAACGCGTTACTTCCTTGTGGAATGTGATGTTAGTATCTATTTTATGTTTGTCTGACGTATTTTTACACTCATTTACCGCACATTTCGTCATTTTTAGCTAAAATTCTTGATCTGTTCGCGGTGCAAGTTGACCTTGAGCACTGAAGGCCCGCCCGCTCGTGTAGGCCCTTTGGGCGCGCTTTAATTTGCCTCACTTAGCGTGTGCGGACTAGGTTTCTATGCGTTATTATTCTAAGGTAACAATCGCAAAAACCTAAGAACTCGATCTAAATAAATGAGTTATGAATAAATGTGGTTTAAAAATTGTAAAGGGAATATAAAATTGTAAATATATACATATACTTCACGTTCTTTTCCCATTAAGATAAGTAGAACTCGATAAAGTTTAAGCAAAAGTATCCAATTGACTGCTAAACGCGTTCTATGATTTTGTAAATGACGGTAGGAAAAATTATACATTTCTTACATAAAACACCTGCCATATTATTTGCAGAACGTGCTCTAACTGATATTGTTGAAAAGTGTAATGTTATTAAAAACAACACCAAGTGCATTCTAATGAAATACATGTGTGTAAATGTACACAAATTATGAATTATTTTCAAAATGTGAGCAGCAGGTCTATTCAGAACCTTACGATAACTCTGTTGTCGTTTTTATTCACTATAATCGAATCGAACACCAAACTGTCGTATTCGAAACCGAACCGAAATGACGTCACATCCATACGATTACTCATAATTCTCGACCGGCAAAGGCTACAAACGTTATTCAGAGCACAGTTATCGAATGAAAGTTACCTAACGTCCTATTGTTTACAAAGCAACAATGTAATATGGAAGTCCTTTATTATTTTAAATAAAATCTGGATTTTGTATAATTTTATTAATTTATTTTAATGAGAGACTAATGCATTCCTGTATTTTAGGCCTTTAAAGTCTCAAAAAATGTATATAAAAGGATTTCATTTTTCTTGTAATCTATATTCGCCGACTAACCCCGTAAACGTTGTTGGATAAGGATATCGTATCCGAATCCGAATCAAAGATTTATGTTGTTAGCATTCCTAAAATATCTTTATAATATTGTAAATTAATATTAGTAATTTGTTTGGGTAAATTTGAGTATTTTGCTATACAGTAATATTGTACTCTATAGCAAAATACATAATTAAATTAGATTCGGCACCGGAAGTTGTGATTATTATACTGTGTGATGTTTCGCGATTATACTAGTATTTATAAAATATCTTTGTAATATTGTACATAAATAGTAGTAATTCATTTGCATAGATTTGAGTACTTTGCTATACAGTAATTGTACTGTTTAGCAAAATACATAATTATGAGATTCGGAAACGGAAGTTGTGACTACTGTACCGCGTGCTGTTTCTTAATTGTATTAGTATTTACAAGATATCTCTAAAAATTGTACTTAGTAGTAGTAACTCGTTTGTATAAATTTGTGTATTTTGCTATACAGTAATTGTACGGTTTAGCAAAATACATGATTAAATAAGATTAGGAAACGGAAGTTGTGATTATTATACGCGGGCTGTTTCTCGCTTGGTGGGGTAACCTGATTGATATCAAGAGGGTTTTAAAAGCGGGAAACAGTACGTGCTCGACACAGATTGTTACTAAAAATTCTCAGGTGAAGATTATAATCAATGTACGTTCGTGACAATTAAAGTGAAGAAGTTATATCCAGTATTTAGTTATTTTAAATATCCCCTTTTAATAATGTTCATTTAGATAGGTACTGTAGGCAGATTGTTCTAATAGGGGTTCTCTTCAGTCAACTAGATACAGGTTGAATTTGAAATCATTAGCGTACGTTGAACGCATTTATCTACCAGTGACGAGGCGTGAAAATTTTCGTTAGTGAAGCCGGAGTAAAGCAAAGAGCCTAGGCCTTAACAAAAAAAGGCGCCTAGGTGACACTTAAACGAACAATTATTAGCACACAATATACTAGTACACTTCATTTCACTGATTAAGTTATTCTACACATAAAATTGAGCACAAAATTTAGTTAATTACTACTAAAACGTGGAAAATTTAGTAATAATGGACGCCTCGCCACTGTTATCTACTTACCTCATTGACTTACAATTATATGGACGTCGGGTCCGCGCTAAAAAGTGTCCGAACTTATAGGGCGTTAAAATCGTATACAGAGCGTCATTCACGCTTTAGTCTTCGATTGTTCGACTGACAGCGAAGCAAGCGAAATTACACTTTTTTTCATATTCCTTTACATGTCACTACGTTTAAATAGGTTGACTTAAGACATTTTTTTCGTGGTTTTTGTATTAGACCCGTCGTCCATTTATTTGTGAATCAATGACTTACGTAAAGAAATATTTTAGAGCAATTAAAATTAGCAATGTAAAACCATTAATTTAAAAAAAAATTAAAAGTCTTACTCAAATAAACAATGTTTCAAAACGGGTAAAATAAAAGTATTTCGCTAAATAGTGGTTAGAGCGTTAGGTTCTCGTTCTGGATGTCACGGGTTTGATTTCCATGGTTGACTGCTTCCATGGTGTAGTGTTTATTGTTAGTTTATCGTTTAGGAAGTCATGTTTTTACCTTAATGTAATTGATATCGTAAGTAGACTCTTATTTTAAAAGGATGTTAATGAATTCGATTTAACCCATTAGTTCGTTATTACGCTAATAAATGGCGGCTCAAAATATTAACAAGCTGTCCTTAACTACTGTGTGCAAGAGAGAGAGGAAGCGTGTGCGCATGCATTCAGTTTTGACGATTATCGATGAGACGAATAAAAAACTGGGAAATGAGAACCGATAAATAATATCACCAGATTTAGCAAGCACGAGCGAAGCGACGGAGCCGTTGACGCTGGCGACGCTGTCAGACAGTTTACTGTGCAAGGTCTTCGTTTGTTGGTCCGTCAGTGTGCCTGCTGGAACGGGCTGGAACATATAAATGGTTATAGGAATGAGACATTGAAAAATTCCAGTACAGTCACATTACAGGCTCCGACAAATTGGCTTCTTCAATTGTTCGTACGGAGAAAAACATAAGGCAGAAAAAGGCCTGGTAGATGAAGGATATCTTCATGAAAGAATTATAATCTAGTTCTATGATATATCATGGATTGTCTGCGAGGGAATAACAAGAAATTATGCCGCCGTCTCCTTTCTATCAAAGAGGGACTAGACGCAGGTTACGCCCCAATGTTGTGATAACCCAAGATTCGCACGAAGCTTAAAGGTCTATCCAGACATATCCGTGCCGTGTCCAGGACAAAATATCGTTGCGTATATTTTATGTGAACTCGTTCACACATGTCCGTGTCCGGGCCGGCTTTGGTACGGGCCCGCTGTTCATACAAACTAGCACGCCCCGTTCACGTCTCGGGTACGGCCCTGATGTGTGTGGATAGCCCTTTACGCTTCCACATTTATATGGCATGGAATTTCCTGCCTGCAGTTATGTTCTATCCGAGTGCTGTTACTTAGGCGAGAGTGAATAGGAATTAATTAGGTGTGCATGCTCCATCGTCTACCTCATCGTCTACCTCATCGTCACTTCCCATCAGGTGAGATGGAGGTCAAACGATAACTTATTCTTAAAAAAAAAACGTTCAGTGCCCGTTATTGTTTTGTCTTGCATCCGCCTGCCAATATGCATATAGGAATAATAGATAGTCTGTATTTTTTAATACGTACAATTACAAATTAATACATAATGACATTTGTAGGGTTGCCAGTTTTGGTAAGATTTTAAATAGGCATGTAATTGTTATGCTGGTACTAGTTACAAAATAAAGTTTTTATTCATACACTATAACATATTTGATTATGTATATTGAATTTAAAAGAAAAACTTTAAAATAAGTCTTCTCTTTGTATTTTTAATAGACATAGTTTGTGTATGTATGAACTTACAAAAATTGAAAATTGCCCAAAAGTTGGACGAATAATGGACCGATTACTTAGGCGATGACTCAAATTAAACAAATTCGGCTATTTATTTTATAGGCGTAACCGACATTCAGTGGATCGTCGATAGAATATTCATCGACTGGAATCACTATAGTCGTCACCAAATAAAAGACCAAATTTGACACTTGTCATCGTGACGCGAATAGGGATGTAGGCTAATCATATCACTGATTACATTATATGATTTTCACGAGAAATCGATTAAAAATTTTAAGAGTTTGTGATTGTTTAGATTATTTTTCGGTTCATTGTCGTTCAGGGGGCCTAAAAGGCCAAATCGTGTAATTCTGTTAAAAGCAATTCATTTACAGAATTACTTGCAATTCTGTAGCAATTCCTCTTATTTTCGTAAAATTGTCCCAGATTCAGATAAATTGTATCCAATTCTTTTAATTTTGATTTTATAATATTCATAAATTGTTTATTACTAGAATTTAGTGTAAATAAGTATGTTCATCGATAAAACAACTACATAAAAAGATTAAATTACCAATAAACTAAGAATTTCATAAATTTTCAATTATTCGGTTGGCAATAAATTAAGTGTTGTCAATGTCAACAACAAACAATCTCAAATAATGGTCAGAGTTTTTTGTAATATTTTTTTAAAATATTTTCCGAGAAATCGAAGTGACTTGGTGAAATTCGGCGATTAATTACTTACAACACTATTATTAAAAAAAAAATAACTTGAGGACGTAACTGTTTTCAGGACGTTTCGGGGTAACTCAAAACTGCATTTTATTTTGGAATTCGTGCGAAAACAGTATTTCTTTGTCATATTATATAATGTTTCAATAAAATTTACGTATTTTTTTTTAAACTCAATTATGCTAATAATTGTTTGTTTATTGTTTCGTTGATCGCATGCAAAGTTACATACTATCGCCTTCTTTAGCTGTCTAATTAGGCCTCTTATTTGGTGACGACTGTAACTGTTTGCAAGCGCGCAACGCTTTTGCGCAATGAACCGTCATTTTACTCCATATTCAAAAGAGACAGACAGAGAGATTGAACGTGGCACAAACTCTTCCATAAATTCTTTCTGGCACGAGCTAACATCAATAGTCTTCCCAGAGAAGTTTCTGTGGCAATGCACGCGATGTTGCAATTTGACGATAGATTTGACAGGCTTGTCATGCAACGTGGTCTATGGTGTAACACGATCTCTGCGAAGAGATTCACCATCCTCCACCGACCGAGATTCTTTCCCTATATTACAGAACTAAGAAATATATCACTTACCATATTTAACATTTCTTCAGCAGCTTTCAACTTGTTACTGGCATTAGATGCACTGTTGGTGAACTTAATTTTTTGTTCCTTCTCCAACGCCGAGTCTGCAACACGTAATACGTTATCAATTTTAAGCTAAACAGGGCGTGATATCTGACTAGCTGACGTATACACCGATGCAAACGGACAGATGGTGGGTGGGATTAGAGATGAGAGAGATTCAGGCGTGATTTTGCAAAAATCTATGTTAATAAACTTGAACGTAGTGCAAATAGCTGCCTTTGTGTTGAATATAACTTTCATGCAGTTAATTTTACCACTCTCACTCCGCATAAAAGTAATAAAATTAATAACACGACCGCAACTACAGTCACAAACGTGTTTATATAGTTCAGAACATTCGTGCTTTGGCGGAATATCCAACAATCAACAATTCTAAGGATGACTCGCAGAGTGGCAAAACACGTGTCGGGTATTTTTTTTGTGGTTTCTATTCAATTTAACAAATTTTTTGGTTGGTATTCAATTCAATTCTTAATTACGTGATCGGTATTTGTGTGAAAAAGACTTGTATCGAATTAGTACAAACTTGGTACTTTATTCCCAGAAAAATTTAACCAGCCTCAACTTTTTTGCTAGATATAAGCTTGAAATACAGAGCTTAACAGAGAAATTTAAAAAAAAATGTAACTTTTTTTTATTGATTTAAACAAAAGTGCGGTAAATATGTTTTAATAATTATCAGCAACACTGCTATACTTAAAAAAAGTCCAAAAAGCAGCAACACTTAAAACTTAAAATATTCAAAAACTTAATTACAATTGAAGAATTCGATTATAACACTAGTGACATTGACATCTGATCTGTCAATATATTTTTCACGGCATTGGCCACTAGCCCATTAGCCATAAAATTACATAAAAATCCGTTCTATTTTGTGTAATTACGTTCTGTTTTATATTACACAGTATTAAAAATCCTTAACGATTTTCTGGAAATTGCAGGTCAAAAAAATTGTTTTTATTTCAGAATTTCCAGATTTTAAGAGCACAGTACAAAAAACAAATTGACAGCCTGGTTAAATTTTCCATTTATTTTAGTACCACTAACAGAACAAGTCCTTTGAAAAATATTAGCGTAAATAAGATAAGGAAAAGGTTTTTTAAACCCTTAGTAAAGACACCACATATTTAACTTTTCCATTACATCGAGTACAGAGAGTACTGACATTACAATCAAGAAAACACCTTGAAGCTAGTAGGATAATGTGATACCATAGTGAAAGAACGGTTGCCTATCGCTAACGGTTAAGGAAAAAAATCATAATGAGACCTGTATGTTGAAGAGAGTTTACAACCTTTGAAACCGTGAACTCTCCAACCCGCATTACGTTATCGTGGCGGAATACGGTCCAAATCCTCTCCTCAAAGAAGTCATGCCCCACCAATGAGACGTGTTAAGGGTTGACAATGATATTGATGATATATCCACTTGGCAAAAAAAATACAAGTTCGTATTACCGTCTTTACAGGCCTCCTTAAGTCCACCAAGAGCCTTGTTCAATTCTGCCTTGCGTCTACCCAGCTCTGCTCCGAGAATCTTGCAGCCGGAGTTCTCCGATTGGCAGGCTGTGGAGACCAGCTCGTCAGCGGATGCCGATAAGGCTTCAGCAGAAGATACCAGTGCCATGTGGCAGCGAGGCTCGTAAATTGTGGGTGCTGTTAGCTGATAGAAAGAAAGATAATACGAGAAAAAGTCAATAATCGTATTGATTTTGTCCGGTTGTTGGGTACACCTTGTCAACAGATTACTTTAATTTCAAATGTCATAGCTGTCAGAAAACTCTAATAAGTATATTCCCTAAAGGTTTCCGGTATACTAGCAATTGTAAACAATTGGGGGTCAAATTTTGGAAATGCAGTCAATTTTCAGTTTAGTCGATTTAATTTTCGTACTTATTTTTGAGGTCCTGTAAAGTTCTTACCTGAGCCGTTGTCTGCAAAGTCTTGGCAGACTCTGTAATTTTGAAGCTTCTGACCAGTATCTTCTCCTCTTCAATAGCGTCAACCGTTTTCGCTACGCGCTGCGTCTCTTCCGCCATTTCGCGCGCCATGTCACAGGCTGACGCCGATAGGCGAAGAATCTATCAGAGGAATTCGAAGATTATTGTAACTTACAAAAGATAGTGATGGTAATTGGAAGAAGGCACTTGAATGGAAAGGCCACGGAGCCTGACTATATTATGTAACTATAAAGGGGTGTGTAGTGGCAAGTAAATTAGGGAAGGTTCACATTGAATAGAGGGTGACGTAAATTAAGATGAAGATAAAGAGAAAGAAGACGATAGACATGTAGCAAAAGTCTAAAGAGTAATCATGGAAAAATAAATCAATAATTAGAAACAAAATTTAAATTAAAGTTATAAAACCTGCACGAGTACATATTAAATAATTAACGTAAAAATTAAGCTGAAGGATGGAGACTCCAAAACGGTTACACATTCGAGCAAAATCTAGTAACAAAATAGCTAATTAAAAGTGAACAAGATACAAAAAGAAATGGTTGAAGTTTAATAAAAAGCTTTCGACCGAGGACTTCGCGTACTAAACAAAATAGCAGATAGTAAAAATGTAACAATACCTGTTGTTCTTTAGAAGGATTTCTCCTAGCCGGGAAAACGAACGTCAGCTTGTCGGACACGTTGGCGAAGTTCAGCACGGCCTCGTTCCATTCCTTGAGTTAAAAAAAACACATCGAACATTGAAGACAATATGAAGGACTCCGTGAACCGCGCAGCAGAGAAGGGAACGTACGTTGGCGTCGTCTGAGGCTGCGCCCGCGCAGACGGCGCGCACGGCGGCGCACCAGGCGCGCACGTCCTGCAGCATGGCGCCGCGCTTCTTCTCGTCGGCGCACGCGGCGCTGGCGGCGCGCGCGTCTGCGGACAAGCCACGCTAAGACCGAGCCGACGAGGGGCCACGCCCGCGCCACGACCACTTACCGTTCACCATGTCGGGCAACACTTCGCTTATGACGGCGATGGACTTTTCCGCTGTAGCGTAATCTAGCTTGTTGGCATCTGCAAAATTTGAAATACCATTGACGATGCAACCTACGTTCGCCGTGCGAGCGCTTTCTCGCTTGGACGACGTGGCTGTAGCTGAGAACCAATTTCCACTGTACAATTATCAAAATGCAATTGGAGGAAAACGTTGGGAGATATTGAAGTCTAAAAATAATGATGGTGTTTTCTGGAGTGCATAGAGCGATGTCATGTAATTGGTAGGTAAAGAAACGTATCAGGAGTTGATGTTGAAATTAGAATTGACAAGTGCGTCAATTTCTACATCAAAACAAATGTATTAGTCACTTTGTTCCTCTTCATTTTTATATTTATTTTATTAATATCATGCTGTTTTTGCTAATATGATATTCATCATATTATTTGGGAACAAACACAAAGATAAATTCTTTTAGTCCCACTGGATTCGAACCTGCGTCTTTTTGCCAAACAGGGGCTACCGTTCTTACCAACGGAGCTACAAATCAAGTCAATAGACCTTACGAATTTCTGTATGTACCCGCTGCAGATTTGTGTATTCCTTTTCAATTATCATTGTTGTCAATCGTACTTACTGGACTTGGCAAAGAGCAAGGAAGCTACAGCGCCGTTGATGTTAGCAATATTGCCGGACAGTTGACGCTGCAGTTGTCGTACTTGACGCTCGTCTACTTTGCCTTCGAACGGCTGCAAACAAGTCGAAAGATTTGTAAACGCTAAAATATTAGTTGTAAACACTTGTCACGGTAGAACCGAACCATCTCAAAATTGGAACCCATAGTATAGTTGCCGATATTCATTCAGAACTCAACAATTATTATAAAAGTTGTTCCGTTAGTGATATTAAAATAAAAAGAAAATTTAACCAGGCTATCAGTTCGTTTTTTATAAAAATCTCTCAAAATCTTTTTTTTTTGACCTGCAACTTTCAAAAAATCGTTAAGGATTTTTAATACAATGTAACGTAAAACGGAACAAATTTGTATGTATTTTTTTGGATAATGGGCTAGAGGCTAATGCCATAAAAATATATAATTATGTTTTTTATTAATTAAGTGTTGCTGCTTTTTGGACTTTTTTAGTATCGCAATGATTAAAAACATATCTACACACTTTTGTTTTAAATCAATTTGAAAAAATGCAGGCTAAAATATAATTTTTTTTATTCTGCTTATTAATTAATTAAGCTTATATCTAGCAAAAAAATTGAAGCTGGTTAAATTTTTCTGGCAATAAAGTACCAAGCTTCATACTAATTCGGTACAAGTTTTCTTTTAAAAGAGAAAATATTACGTTGACTTTGCATCTCAAAGTAGACTTCAATAAAAATCTGGCTGCACGATGCGAGTTTATTACCTTATCGAGTAATTGTTCTGCAGCTTTCACTTTATCCTCGACTACAGAAGCGCTTGTGACAAACTTCAGTTTTTGAGCTTTCGGTGAAGATTCTACTGAAGTCCCTAGAAAATATATTTTGAATCAGCTAGTGGTATAACGATTGTTCTTTCGCATTTGAAATTTTAATTATTAAAATTTTGAAATTGTATACAAGGCAATAGGAAGATAAGAAAATAATAGACTGTAAAAAAAGGCAAAGAGAGAATAGACGATGAAAGGTAGGTAAAGAAGTGCTTAAATTAAATACAAAAACAACAAAGTTGAAATCACACGGGCCCGGGTTCTTTACCGTCGTTTTTCTAGAGTATTCGACAATATGGGGCTGTTCATGTTCAAAACGATCATTATGACTTACCACCACAAGTGTTTCTAACCCCATCAAGAGCAGAATCCAACTCCTGTTTCTTCTTCGCCAAACCATTGCTCAAATCTTTGCACTTGGGATGCCGTAGTGATTGACTCTCGGAGACCAAATCTTGGGCTTTGGTAGCCAGGTTGTTGGTAGATGACATTAGAGCGGATTGACAGCGAGGGTCCTCAATTGATGAGGCTGTTAACTGGACGTATAAACAGAATAATTGGTTTGTGTTTGGTTCATGACACTGTTGTACAAGTTACCAAAAAAGAAAGAAATGAACACGTGATGCACAGGTAGAGCAAGTTTACTCTTTGTTTAAGTTCTTTCTCTTACCAATAATTTCAAACTTTTCAAGGTAAACTTATTTATTATGACCACAAAGACGGATCTTCCCAAAACCAGTTGCCTAAACCCAAATCTCTATCTTTCTTTTTTGGGGTGAGATTAAGTATCTGTTTTACCTGAGCAGTAGTTTTAAGCATCTGTGCTGCATCATTCAGTGCCAAATTCTTAACTTCAAGCTTAGCTCCTTCTACTCCTCCAACAACCTCGGACGTCTTGTGAGTATCGTCTACCATTTGCTTCGCCTTGTCGCATGCTGTTGCTGTCAGTTGTAGAATCTGGATGAGGAATAAATTTAAATATATAATTGTAATAAATAAGGCATCATTACTTATTTCATATCTCACATTTGACCTTGGATAAATACCGTGATTCAATATTTTATGATCAATATAATTTTGGACCCTGTCAACAGACACGGTGAGAATAGTGAAGGAAATACACGCGATGCTAACTAACGTAGAGGAAATTGGTTCTATGGTTCTTTTTGATTTGAAATTATTTATTGAGATTTGCAGTTTGAAAAAGGAAGTAGTGGCAAAAATAGGAAAAGGTGTGTTGAGGTGGTTTTGGGCGCAAGGAGCAGGTGAATGGAAGCAGAATGACGAGAGATACAGATATAGAAAAAAGATATTGGAAGAGAACGGCCACGAAAGATGTTTTCGGGAACTTATGAAGAAATTTGTAAGATCTGGTGATTCGTCCTGTAGCTTTGTGACGATGCGACCTGTTTCATGGTCATCCCACTTGTTTATCACCGTTTTCTCTGGTTACTGGCCATTTCCTTTCAAAATTTTGAATCGTTCTCTAATTCTTTTGCTTCTCTGCTTCATTCTGTCGTCACTCCCATCAAAATTCTCGGTACGAAAAGACGTGTTATCCAATCATGTGAACCTGACCATAAATCTACCTTATATTAATCCGTATGCAATTTAAGTTAGCGAGTGTATCTGTTTTATATCATTGTTTTTTGTTACAACCATTCTTCTCCTTTTCCTCCACCTTTTCCCTAATTTGTCATTTATACATTCTATAATAAAATTCACTGTGCTTTATTTTCATTATTACGCAAGACCTATCCTGACAGCTTCTTCTTCTTCTTCTTGTCCTATCGATGGCATATACTATTATAATATTTACCACTGTGGTAAAGGATTTATGTAGCTAAGTTGGTATGAATGATGGCCAGTGTGTGGCAACAGATACAGGTTCGAGTCCAGTCGGATCAGAAGGAATTTTTGTTTGTGTTTGTTCCATTTTTATATCAATAACAATATTGTACTTAAATAATATGTTGACTTTTCTTTTGAGAAAAACTTCACTAGTTTTTATTATGATTAATACAAACAATTATTGAACTTGAACCCACGACCATACTCCACCACAGTATTGCTCTTACCAACTGAGCTACGGGTCAAGTTATCGAGTTGTCGAAATTCTCCGACGTGTTTTTGTTAAAGGTTTTTGTACTGGATTTTTTGCGGCATTCTGCGCCGCTAGCGACATATACTGAAAGATTTTAGAACCTTCTTCACTGCAGCCAGTACCTTTACAGGTGCCTCAACTGACGTAGATGTCGCTTTTTGATCAAATCTATTATTGAGATTTTTTGTGAAACTACTTCACTAATTTTTATTATGTTTACGTTACCTGTTGTTCTTTAGCAGGTTTCTTGCTAGGGCTGACAATGAATGTGAGCTTATTGGAACGGTCCACAATGTTTTGGACTGAATCTACGAATTCCTGCAAAAGAATAATATTTATTTATATATATATAAAGTTACACAGCATTGCAGTAAGTTCATATCCTATCTATGGTATTGTATATTTTTGCCTAGAATATTTAAGTTTGGCCTTGAATATCTCGCTTTTTTACCTTGGTGTCTCCGTACCCTGCGCTGTCGCAGACCGCCTGTATGGCCTCACACCATTTTCGCGTATCCTCCAGCATAGCTTGCTTTGAATTCGCATCTTTGCACGTTGAACTTAGAGTCTTGGTGTCTGTGTAAATAAAACAAAGTTATTATTACGGTTATAAAAAAAGTCGGTGACTGGTAACTGCAAATGTAACTGAGTGAAGAAAAACTTCAAGGATTTCTCAGTCGTTAAAAACCAAAAAATATGGAAAAATTCGTGATGTCCATTGGTTCGTTACATCACAAACTGCTTAATAGTTACTACGTAACACTCTCATACAAAATCAGCGATAATAGCGTGCTAAATCTGACTAAGGAGACCACTCACTACGAGGTGAAAATAACGTTGCCTGCCATGTGCAGTCGTGCGGAACCGAATGCTCAGACTTGTATGGGCTTTTGTGCAGACGTCGGTACACTCAGCGGTAGGCTCTTATCGCGTTACCTTGAGCGAGTGACTGAGCCCTGGTTCGGTGGCTTAGTTGGCATAACATCTAGTTGGTTCGAATTCAACCGGATCAAAGTTTTTCTAAGTGGTTGATCTTTGTTTAATAATTATAACAAACTAGTGGAGTAATTTCACAAAAAATAAGTGAATATCATGGTAGTTTTCTTCAGGAAGTATTATTGCTTACCATTCACAATCTGAGGCATGATGTCAGAAATAATACGCAGAGCTTCTTCAGCTACATTGTAATCTGGGTTCCTTTGATCTGTAACATTAAAAATGTATTACCTACATAATAATAATAATTTTATTTATTTATTTATTTATTTATTTCTCCAAAGATATACAATTTAAGCATATTCTAAAAACCTTGCCAACCTGGACATCAGGTTGTTGGCAAGACAACGCTCTTTTCATTTATATATGTATGTCTATTCTAAGTTTAATTATTCCTTAATTAAGTTACATTAATTACCAGCTAATATTAATAAATTCAAAAACTAAAGGCTAAATAATACTACATCTACTTATAATATGTACCCTATAACTTTTCATCATTTAGTAATATATTTTTTAATTTCTTTTTTAAAACCCTTTTACTAACCTTATTACTTTCCCTGAGCCAGTCTATTTTATTATATATATTTGGTATTACATATTTATCAGTTCTTTTTCCATAATTATTATTAACCTTACACTTATTTAATTTCCTTTCTCTAACTCTTTTTGTGTTATACTTGTTATGTGCCACTAATAATTTGTCCTCACTTTTATAATAATTTTTCAAGGCTATCACAAATTTTACTTTCTTATCAATGGGCAATATTTTACATGTGTTAAATAATTTCTCATAACGTCTTCAAATTTTTTTTTTTTTGTGTTTTAATAAAAAGTTAAACAACTGTTGAAGTCGTTGTAGTCTAATGATTTGACCTATCGCCTCTCAATCAGAGGCAATGGACTCTGAGTTTCTCGGTATTTACGTGTGAAATTTAATTTGGAATTTACCACGAACTTTTTGCTGAAGGAATGCATCGTGATGAGACCTACGCGCCGAAGAAGGTTCACAACTATATCTCTCTCTCTTTCTGATCACCACTCTCGGGAACCGTGTGAAGTTCTCAACCGAGCAAACGTGGCGGAGTACCTATAGCCTAAACCATCGCCTGAGAGGAGACGAGAAGATTAGATGACTACTAGTGGGTGTTTGCTTATGAAATCGGAGTAAGGTGGTAACATCCTATTCAGTTAGGAAAAAATGTCATATACGCCAGTTTACGTAATAGAATGTGCCATATAACCACGTCAATTCTGCCCTCGTAACGACACAACTATGCGTACTTTATACAGGCACAACTATGCGTACTTTATACAGCAGGGCAGAATTACCTAGTCTCATTTTAAGGAATTTTCTATACTATGAGTACCAGAGCAATGAAAATGCAGGGCACTACCCAAAACCCCCAGAACCAATTTAAAAAAGTTCATTTCCCCAATTGGCCTCATTGGGACTCGAATCTGGGACCTCCTCATCCAGAGTCTACATTGCGAACCTTTCGGCCACCGAGGTTGTCAAATGTAACAACAACAACAACGTACACGCATAGCCCCGCACTAGGGAAACTCTGTGTCGCGGGTGCCATGGATATACACATAGACAACCACAAATTACACCCAAACTCACGAGAGAAGTAAATGTAGGCTATACAAATATTTCTCCCGGCCCGGGAATCGAACCTGGGACCTCTGCGTGGCAGTCCGGCATGGTAACCGTTCGGCCACAGTGTCAGTTAAACAATGAATAAAAAGAATCACACATTATACACGTAATTAGAGAAAGGAAAAATGTGACGATATGTGTCCAACTCTGGGTACGGACCCACCAGATGATGACGATTGTGTACAACTACATCAATTATTTCCCTGTTTTTATAAGAACCAGAGCAACAAATAACTCCGACCACTAATTAAAAAACTCGTATCCTGTATTGACTCTAACGGGAATGAAACAAAAGAATCATTTACCAGACTTAGCCTCTATGAGAGCAGCAAGGGCTGCATTGACTTCAACCATGTTCTGACCCAGCTTACTTTCCAGCTGCTTCGTTTGCCGCTCACTTAACTTTGGCACTGCAATAGGCTCGGACTGTAACAAGTTTTATACAATTTTTTATAGCAGTAGAGCTCCTTGTGAAAGAATGCTCCCACAAGCTCGACTATTTAGTATTAATTTTAGCATTTTTGTTCTTTTTGTCACCGTTAGAGGAGCTGCAAGCAGAACAGCCTAACAAATATTTGGCGCCATCGAGTATATAAACAGAAATAGAGACGAAATGTTATTTAATTTGTTTGAATTTTTTTTTATTTACACATAAAAATCATACAAAACATGTGTTAATGCAATGTTTCCCGTACAAAAAAATCCCGTACATTGCTAATTCTAATTCTACTATTCTGCTATATCATTACTATAACAACTGCGGTCCGACTGGCCAGCCCGAATTCGAAACAATTGACGGGTGTCGTCAATTGTTTCACTTCAAATCGACCAGTTAACTTGAGCTTTGCTATAATGAACGAAAATTGCATTGCATATTTAATTACCGATGAAATTTGATTCCGTTTGTTTTGTAATTAGATGTTTTGCCCCACACCACCGAATGGAACAGCTCGCCATTGATATTATCTTTATTACAATAAATACAGAATATTTTTGGAATATATGGACACGTACACACAGGTCAGTTGTTGGCCTTTCTATATTTCAGTGCAAACGAGCGTTGATATTTATAAGTGATGTATCACTGATGAGGACCAGTAATGTATGGCCCTTATTTCGTCTCTGTGTCTGGTTATATACTCAATGTTTTTTTTTAAACTTGACACGATAGACCTAATCGCGGTAATTCAATAGAGTAGTACTCTCTGCAAGAATTTGCTCCCTTTTTTGTGTCACAAGTGTCGGGACCAACAAATCGTGCACCTGGTGGTAAGAGACATGCAGACTTAGAAATTTAAATCGCAAAGATCTGAGGGGCATTGCCACTGCGTCCGTACAATGTAACTTAAAAGTGGATCCAGTAACCTCCAGGTCAGTGACTTATAAGTGTCATGTCCGTGTGCCACACAAGTCGTCTTACACTTTCAAAAGAAAATGCATCTTACATTCTTATATTTTTATTTTTAGGTACCATTCATCCCTGCCTAAACTGCAAAGTGGAGTGTTTTGAAATGGAATATTTTACTAAGCACTGGTACCATCGTGACAATAGGATTATAACTTTAAGTGATATATGTGTATATTTATAGTTAAGTGATAATTTTTTGGAGCTACTCGAGACGCGTCATATAACTTCTATCATTGGAATGTATTGAGTTTCTTCAAAAAGGTAGGGTCTGAAAAACAGCATAAGCTGAGAATCCTTTTTATCTACACAGTATATGTAAATACAGATTATTTAAGACTAAATTAGTATGCAAATGTCGATAAATAAAGATCGTTATTTTTATTATTAAGTATTTTCAGAAATTCTTAGTGCAGTGTATTAGCTAGTGTACTTATAGTTAACCATTTATATCTGTAGGTAACTAGTAAAAACTAAAAGTATTCTTGTAAACTCGAAATGTAACCTCGGGAAATTAAAATCATAGTGATTCGCAATGTAATTATTCTTAACATACAAATAATATCTTAACGTAAATAAAGCATTTGATTATTTCCATTTGAAACTTGTTTTGTGTGTCAGACGCGTTTCCTTCTCCTTGATTATAAATTTAACATGCAGCATCGGGTCAAACCAGACCTCACGGTAACCTACCACAAACACGAATTTTTTTTCCTAAATGACGTTTGTTCGATTTTTCATTACACCGAAAACCGAATTATAACGAAACAGTTGTTCTTTCACTTTCGTTAGGATAGGTTATAAGTTAGGTTTAAACATTGACGTACAATTATATGGACGTCGGGTCCGCGCTAAAAAGTGTCCGAACTTATAGGGTGTTAAAATCGTATACAGAGCGTCATTCACGCTTTAGTCTTCGTTTGTTCGACTGACAGCGAAGCAAGCAAAATTAGACAGTACTGCGATGCCATTACAATTTAAATTCAACGTTTTAGCTTTTTCATATTCCTTTACATGTACGTTTAAATAGGTTGACTTGGGACATTTTTTTCGTGGTTTTTGTATTAGACCCGTCGTCCATTTATTTGTAAGTCAATGGGTTTAAAAGAAAAAACATTTTCCTCTCAAAATTACTTTCGAGGTTATGAAAATTCGAGCAAGCGTTATTTCTGGAAAAAGTCATTTCGGTTTACTTATAGATAACCAGATCTCAAGCTACACAAGTGTCATGCTCATCTAATCTGACTGGATCTGACCATTACACCCTTGAAAACGTAAACGCAGTAATGTTCACATTGCCACTTGGATGATCTTTTCATCTAACTCACCTGGTCAAGTAAATCTTCAGCAGCCTTCATCTTGTCTTTGACAGCAGATGTGCTTGTGATGAACTTTAGCCTTTCAACTCTTCTAGATGGGCTCTCGTTGGGCTCTATAACAAAAATGTGAACGGATAGTGTTCCCTAGAACTTCAAGTTAATTCCACACTCACTCTTCCTTGACTAAAAAATGGCATTCTTATGTCATTAATATACTACCCATTCGAGGACTACAATTTAGAGCCATTCAAGGACAGAGTAAATAGACATTTTTAACGTGCGTGTCTTTTTAACCGACTTTAGTGTTTCTATTTTGTGTGTATATCACACGATTAGACATTCGTGAACTGATTTCGATGATTATTTTGTTGAAAAGGGCCGCCTCAAGCAGTCCCATTCAAATTTGAAAAAATATTACACTTCTAATGGTGGCAAATTGGGGGATGAACCCTGTTTATGGAATGTTACCATTTTCTGTTAACCGATTTCAATAAAACGTAGCACATAGATGTAATTCTGTTGACAATAAAATGTTATTGTAACCTAGAGTTGATCCGATGACAGAAATGGCAGACAGGTGAGAGAAACTCCTCAACAATGTACAGCTGCTACCTTGTCTATGAGCTTATATGATTCGTTTTGATGAGGACTTATATTGCTTTTCGATTATCGTCGAAGAGACCACAGCGAAAACAGATAAACAGACTTTTGAAATCGGTTTTTTATAAAAAGAAAATTACAATTATACACAATTATTGCGCTCATACGTTCATTCCAGAATACTTTTTTAATATCAAGTGACGGGACGAGCAAGTCGTGTGTCTGGTGGTACTCAGTTCCACTCAGAGCTTTAAATCGCAAAGATCGGAGGGGCACTGCCACTACGCGTGTCACCCTGACACCAGTTGGCAAGTCCCATGTGCCTGTAATTTCACCAGCACCCTTACCCGTCGAAAAGGAAACGCAGTAATGCTCAGATTACTGCTTGGCGGCAGAAATAGTTAAGGTGGCAGTGCCTTCCTGGGCGAACTCTTTCATAAGAAACTGTACTGCTAATAAAAATATGTAATAATACCCAATCATTGCACTCATACGCTCAGAAATGACCTTCATTCCAGAATACCTTGTTGAACAACAAC
>NW_020653766.1:1336997-1342455 GCF_003589595.1 Hyposmocoma kahamanoa
GCTCTTCAATTATTAGTTCATGGTAGCAGTTATTGTTATTTATTTTTATTATTATTTACAGAACCAACGGCGGACAAAATACAAGAATGCAAGAGTACAGTCGAGGCCATGGAACGTGATATGCCCGACATAATACAGGGTAAATCATGAGAGAACCAGTATTATTGAAATAATTTCGGGTATCAGCAAGTTGAAATGGCAATAGGAAGATATCACACTGTCTGAGTGATTAGATATATCGTGTCGTATATCGATCCCATTTGGGTAGACAGAAACTCTCACAGGCACAAACAATTTGTCTTTGTGGCCAACCTTTTTCAATGTTGCCTTTCACGCTGTGGTTCTAGCTACCTCTTTGGTCACTCTGGCTTTCATTCATCCACTCCATGTGCCTTAACAATCTCAATATACCTTCCTCTATTTTTATCACTACGTCCTCTTTCAAACCACATGGTTCACGGATCCCAGTAGTCTTTACTTGGTCATACAACCATATCCACATTTAGCGTGTATCATCCACGTTATTAGCATATCTTCACTTTTCACCAGCTGAGTTTGTGGACGTAAGGTTTATTAATTGACAACTTCTAACCAGGAAAATTTACAAATTAGTTCCACCTTCACCTTTCCTTCTTCGGTCTTTTAGAAAATCCAGCTTCGTCCTTACGTTGTTGATATATCACACATTCGTACAAAGCGCTCCACCTTTTCTAATACTTACGGCAAAAGAATGGAATACACGGCATCTATGTACATCTCAAAGTACAATTTAGTGCTATTCAAGGCAATAGGCATTTAGTATATAAACAAAAATCTGCAGGAGTACGCGAGACCGCCGAGAAGCAAACGAATGAGGCAGCAAAGAAACAACTTTTGGACCAACTTAATGAGCTCATGAATTTGATCAATGCACTGTCCAAAGCTTCCAAGAAAGATGATTTCGTAAGTATACCCTTCTTTGTAAAACGATGAATGGTTTCATAGATTTTTCACAGGTCGCACTACGGCAAAAAGCCGTTAAAATTTAAAAGATCTGCAACAAGCATATTCAGAAATTCAAAAGGTCAGCCTAACTTGTTCCCTAGCTTAGTTGGAAAAGCGATAGCCACGGTTTGGCAAAACAGTTGCAAGTTCGAGTCCAGCCGGACCGAAGGAAGTTTTCTTTGTGTTACATAATAGCAAAGTGGCATCTTCTTACTGGAGTATTTTCACAAAAAAATTATAGATATCATGGTAGTAACATTGTGATATTCAATAATATAAATATCGTTTAATAATATAATCCCTTCGACCTGACAGGACTCGAACCTGCGACTGTGCCAAACCAGGGCCACCGCTTTACCAACTGAGCTACAGAACTCGGCAAACTTTAGGAATATTGTGTTACGAAATGTTTGTTACAGATCTTTTGTATTGGGTTTTATCGCCGTAAGCGACACCTGTGAGAGATCTGTGAAGCTTTTTATACGGCCGGTACCTTTACAGCTACTAGAGTCTGATTTAGAAGCAGCAGATCTCCTTGTGAAAGAGTTCGTCCAGGGAAGTATTGCCACCTTACCTATTTCTGCCGCCAAGCAAGTAATCTTCTTGACTTGTCAACTTATGTCTTAGGGTACCGGGCGCAGTGGCAGTGCCCATAAGATCTTTGCGATTTAAAGCTCTGAGTGGCACTGCAACTGTTATGAATAGACGTGTCGCTTACCACCAGGTGCGCGACTTGCACGTCCCGTCACTTGGTATTATAAAAACATAAAAATAATAATAATAATAATAATAATAATAACGCACACACTCAACATAGCCCCGCACTAGGGAAACCCTGTGTCGCGGGTGCCATGGACACACATAGACAACCACAAATTACACCCAAACTCACGAGAGAAATAAATGTAGGCCATACAAATATTTCTCCCGGCCCGGGAATCGAACCTGGGACCTCTGCGTGGCAGTCCGGCATGGTAACCGTTCGGCCACAGAGGCAGTAAAAAAAGATTAATTGAAACCTTTCACAATGATATTTGAAAGGTTTTTTGAATGGTAAGACAACACTCATCATCAGCATCGTCGTCCACCCCCTATACCTTGGGTACATATCTCCTCTATGAGGTTTGTCCGCTACGCTGACCCCATGTGTCTTGGAGATTTCAATCGTTTTCAGAGAATTGTGAACTTCCTTCGATAAAAACGTTTCATAACGATGTTTTCTTCCTTCGCCGCTATCCTCGCTGATATTAGCGATATATATTGCTACTAAATGGTATTTCGTAAAAATTACTTATATTTTGTTATCACTTGCTTTAATATTGATTGAACTGGAGATAGTTCACATGCTTCATCGAAGAAGATGTCTACCATGGGAGTTCATCACTATGGTCTTAACCCTGACATTGGTAACGACGATTATTAGTCCAGTTTCAAGATTAAATTGAAATAATGAACAAGTAAAAGAAGGAGATATTAAAGAAGTTACAATTTTTACCAGAACCCCGAAGAAGTACAAGAGCCAGCGTGTATGATCGCGGACCTGACGACACAAATGTATTTCTGTATGGATCCGAGAACTAGGAAACGCAGCGAATGTGTCAGTGTAAGTATATGTCTAATTAGTCATTCATAAAGGGTAATTTTTTTAAATACTGACATCATAAACAATAACTTTTGTTCCATGACTTTTTACAAAACATTATAAATATTTACTCAAAAACAACTTTTAAGTTTTTGTTGTACTATCTGACACTTCTTGGATCTGTATTTGGTAGAATATGTTCAAACGTGCAACCTAGAATCGGACATGTCTCTGTTAACAAAATAATCAGAACAAACGTTTCATTCTGAATTTATGAGTAAAACACCCATGAGTCTCACTCCTCTAGTTTTGGAAAAAACCTCGACCGTATTTTATATCCCATATTTGGTATTTTTTGAAAATAAAATTCTTGTAACCAAATCGTTGCACCTAAGTAATTCGTTAGGTTATTTTTTGTAGGGCCTTACTTGTAGGCATATTACAAATGTTTGTGTGTTTTTTTGCCGCGCTGGCATATATACGCTGCGAGTAAATCATCTTTTTTTACTTTATTTCTTTCTGGATTTTTTGTAATTATGTTAATTGTATTTGCAACTTGCTTTAAAATCTAGCTGCAGATAAAGATTAATTCGACAAAAAAATCATGTACTAACCCCGCATAATATTCGAAATATAATTCTTGAAATTTTCGTGACATTAGAGTTTAGACCTATCTATTTTAATTTACTTATTTTTTATGAAAGTAAAATCTGATGAATGATTATAAGTCATGGAATGACTATTGTTGTTTAAGATGTTAGTAATATAGTCCTGGGAAGTTGTTGGTATTTTAAAAATAATTCTGTACAATTAGGCACAAGTACAGATAACAGACTATAAACAATACTCAGAACCATTACATAAATAACATGAATTACGTATCCAATTATAATTGTACACATCGTTCACATATCAAAACAAACAGAAATATGAAGGCAAATGTTGTTATTTTGTAATTGATGAGTACAATGTTGGTTTGAAGAACATAAAGCTCTACGATGTCGAATTTCAAAGAGCGAATAAGTTGCCTCTCTGACATCTTCCTCGCATTTGTAGTAGCAGTAGAGCTTCTTGTGAAAGAGTTCGTCCAGGGATGTACTGCCACCGTAACAACTTAATTTCTGCCAAGCAGTAATGAAACCAGTTTAGAATTTATAATCACATGGGACTTGTCACCTTATGTCTCTGCAACTGTTATGGACAGGTGTGTCGCTGGCCATCCGGCGCATACTTGTTCGTCCTGTCGCTTACTATCATAAAATAAAACAATGCAAGATGTGGAATGTGTTCGTGGTAAATGCAAAAGTTGCTAAAAATCTCGCAAACTTTTTTCCACTTTCTTCCTTCCATTTTAATCGGCCGTATTTCAGCTCGGTGACCCGTGGCTGTTGTTTAAAATCAATAATGTAGTAAGGGAATTTCTTGGCTTAGAAAACTAAATCCAAATTTGTAAGGGTAACAAAAGTAAAAACATTTATTGTTTGTCACCATAATTTAAAGAAAACGATGATAGCATTTTACTTGGCGTTTGTTAGGAGTCGCGGAAAAGCTTCTTAGCAGATGAGAAGATGGAATGCACACTACGTCGCGCGTCCTTCATCAATGCATCTGCCGGCGCCTGCGCAGCCATTGACGAGGCCCAGTCCACTCTCAAAGAGGTTAATTTCCACTGATTTATATCAAGTTTACGAGTTTAAAGTTGTAAAATTGATTACGGCGTCCACAGGGTGGTATATAAACTATCAACCATTCTATCAACTACAGTCAATTCTTTTAAATAAGTTGTCCACGAAATATACATACTTTACCAATACATACCGCGCTATACCGCGTGAATGAAAATTTTAGAGATTTATGGAAATTTTGGCACGCATTTTCAACGTAACATAAATGATTTTGCTGACGTGTTTTAGAGTTTTATTAATGTTACTTTTAATTCATGTAGGATTCCCTGCCAGTGGTGAATGGACGTGAAGTGGAACAGCTGGAATCTGCAGCGATTAACAAGATGGCGCTGCTCAGCGCAGCTGTTACCCGCCATCTTACCGCACATTTTGGTACCGTTTCAGCACATATCTTTATTTCATTTTTTATGCACGTTTCATACAAGAAAATGGTTAAAAATCAATCCTGAATCGTAATTCAATTAGGGTTGAATCTTATTCGTGAATAAATAAACGGACGAAATAAGCTGTCGTTAAAAGTTTATATTTAGTCTACCTATAGGTGTGAATATTTTCTTCTAGATCCCAAAAATGTGGACTACGCAGATTCTGTGAATTCAATGAACACTATCAAGGAACTTATACCGGAGTTAGCAACAGGTAAGTAACATTTTTCAATTTCTCTAAAATGGAACATCTATCTCCTATCCCAATTCGCGTATACCAACTCGCAACGCGTAGTACCATGTAAGCTAAGCATCTAATATGCTGAAGAAGAGCCTGTAGTTTCTTTTTGTCCTTGTAGATGCTAAAGCGTTAAGCAGCGTTCGCGATAGCAAGTCTCGACAAGAGCTGTTAGCAGAGATGGAGGCTTTGTGCGAAGCTGCAAGACGGCTTTGCTTGCTCACTGAATCTGATGACCATGACGTAAGTTTAACTAATATCTATAAGGAATAAAAATGGGCATAGAAATGGTCCCTGAATGACGCCATGGCCACGTAATCTTAAAATTGTCAAAGAAGGATGCTTCATCTTAATGTCTCTACTATTAACGTTAGCTTTAGCCAATAATGACATTTAATTAATACATTATGTAAACTTATTTATCAAATCAGCGTGAATAACGAATAACATTAGTTCCAATACAGATCCCTATAGGGCAATCATTATTGTAGTATTAAGCAGTGTAATCTAGCTACTATTTATTTCATTGGTAGCGGGCTTCTCG
>NW_020653766.1:1345455-1381460 GCF_003589595.1 Hyposmocoma kahamanoa
CTTATTATTCAAAATTATCGTAAACAAGTCAATATTTCGTACATTGTACAACAGTGAATTACAATTCGTAGGAAATTCATTAAAACGTGTATGAATTGAACAGTAGGTAAGTACCAATTACAAAAGTATCCACCATTGTAAAATTGTCGTAAATAAATGTGTTAATACTAAACTATGTAGAATGTGTATACAATGAAGGCGTGCGTAACTACGGGCTTAATAAGTAAATAAATATTCTTTAAATTGTATGTAAATAAATACGTACGCGTACCTAGGTATGGCATAAAATAATATTGTTAGAAATGATTCGATTTTTCTAGGTATTTAAAGATTTTGTTACTTATTATTAACGTATTATCAACATATTCAAATCATGTTTTTACAATGGCATTTCAACTGTAGTCAGCTGTTCTTTCGCCCCGCTTGCGGCCGCCCAGGTTTCATGAATGAATTTGTGAAGTCGTAGTAACGTAACTAGCAATAGAGTTGTGACGCAGTGGTTGTTTCGGACAATCACTATTTATACAAACATAATTAAACTTATATCAACATTAAAAGTCACTTATTTTTAATTGATATTTTGCACACAGGGTCTAAATCAAGTGTACATTTGGGTCCTTTAATATGACCACACCTTTCTGTTACACCCGGTATATTATATCATGATATCAATTTATTCGAAATAAAACTATTTCTTCCGATCTACATTTTGCGTACTTAGATTTGTTTTTCAACCAAATCTATTTTTCGGGTTCTTCTGGTCACGGCTGATAAGTCATGTATAAAAAATGGGATCTGTAAACCACCTAAAATGATGGTTTGTTTGCAAAAAAAAATAGATCCGAAAAATAGTTTCAGTTCCAATAAATAGAAATGATGTTGTTTTGATTCTCTTGATTCGGTTTTTTTTTTATGAAATAAGCAGCAAACAAGCATAGAGCCGCCTGATGGAAAGCGGTCACTATCGCCTATGAACGCCTGCAACACCAGAGGCGTCACGAGCGCGTTGCAAATCCTGTAGGACCCTTCTCAAACTCCTTTTTGAAGGAGATTTATTGGCGACGATAAGCTTGCCAGTCTGTCGGTTTTCTACAGAATATACTTCAGTGAGTGTGCCCATGAGCTGCATCAGCTCATCCCGCCCGCCTTTCACCATCGAACATTCAAACGTGCGGTGGGATATCATCCGTACTTGGTCAATGTTCTCTTCAGGCGTACTAAGCGATTTTCGACATCTTTTGTTATACGCACAAGCCCAGGAATGGAATTCCCTGCCTGCGACTGAGTTTCCGAAGATATGCAATCCGAGAATCTTTAAGGTTCGACTGAATAGACATCTTCTGGGCGAGCTCGTTCCATCGTAGACCCTATCTTTGCTTCAGAATATTAACCTTAGTCCAAAGTCATGGTACCACGATTTCGCTTAACCAAGTTAAACGACTCTTTTATGGGGGACTGTATACGTTTTTACAATAAGATTCCGGAGCATATATTAAGATTATCATTTCCTAAGTTTAAAACCTACATTTAAAATATTTTAATTGTAAAGTCATATTGCAAAATTTAAGACTACGACGTGTTAGATAAAGATGGATGGAAAGACGACATGGCATATAAGTTTATTTGAAAAGAGCAATCCTAGTTTCTTGTTTGTTCTTCTCAGGGAAGTCAGCACAGTGAGCTTAAAAGCGACGTTTTCAAGTGTGTTTATTTATTTGCAAAGTTTACAGCTTTTAAATTTGGTTTACTAACTTTGAGAATTGGACATTGTCTTCTCCAATGGCAGCGCTCTCGGCGTACCGCGAGTCCATCGGCGCGGCCATGCGCTTCCGGATGAGGTCGATGTAGCTCTCCAGGATGTCACGTATGCGGTAAGCCTCGTTGGTCTTCACACAGTACTCTTTGTCGCTGTCGGTCGAACCAGAATTAACATCCTAAGTTTCGGTGTACATGGTGTGGTAAAAAACTCGACTCCGAGATACTACATTTACAAACTCGACTCAATTTCGCACTAAAACACTCACGAGGCTGAGTGGAAAAGAGCGCGACTCATCGGAGCACAGACTCGAGTCTAAAAATATTTAAGTTTGTTGAATGTCACGATTTTTGACCACCATTATTTTTGTGAAAATACTCCACTAGTTTGTTATAAGTATTATTACAAAGATCAAACAATACGAAAAAAGTCCTTCGATCTGGTTTCTTTCGAACCAACGTCTTCCAGCAACCGTGCCAGACGCTATGCCAACTAAGCCAAGGAACGAACTAGGGGACCAAAGAATTTTTTTACGTGGAAGCAGTTGGTTCGAATCCAGCCGGATGGAAGGAATATTTTTCTTAGTGTTCGATGTTTGTATTAATAATTATTACAAAATAATTTAATGTTTGATGTTAAGCTCAACTCACACTAGCGCAAAGTCGAAGCGTCGCATCACAGTGTGGTCGGCGTCTGACGCCTCAATGCGCGCAATAGTCGCATGGCGACTCGCGAAATCGCTCGATTTTAACCAATCGTCGACGCGCGATATTTGCACACAAAACTGTACCTTAATTATGGGAAATAGAGATAAATATGCTATAGGCGAAAAACATGACGCGTCGCGTCGCTTCGACTCAGCGCCAGTGTGAATTGAGCCTTACAGTTGAAAGTGACAATATACAAAGTGGAATCACTGTAACTTGGCTAATTATTATTTAATATCGTCCTTTTACAATTTTAGGTTAATTAGTTAATTATGTTTTTGGTTATAAGAAGAGACCTACACCTTTGATCTACACCTTGTTTCAAGGTGTAGATCAAATTGTAAAGTATATAATATATATTTTAAACCAATTTTAAAAACAGGAGGAAGTCCTTAATTCAACTGTATTTTTTTGTATGTATGTTACGCCATAACTCCGGCCATTTGTGAACCGATTTTCATGATTCATTTTTCGTTGGAAAGAGGGTACCTCAGTATTGATCCCATTTAAATTTGAAGGAAATATTCCTTCTGTAAGCGTGGCAAACTAGGGGACGAATCCAGTTTCGCGAACTTTCCGGTAACCAATTTCAATGAAACTTGGCAAAATGGATGTAATACCACGAATTTTTCAGGTCGGTATTTTTTTCAAATAAGGTTATCTTTTTAATACTCACTTCAAATAACGACGTCTAAATACTCATGTAGAAGTTACTGTGCACAATAACTTACCTATAATCCCCAAAATTGAGCATAAACGTTTCATTTTTCCCGGCGTGATACGACTTAATATGCGTCAATGGCCACACTTGGAGAATCTCTTTGGTGCCTTCATCGAGACGAAGGATCGACTGCGAGTTGATGCCAAGAAGACGAGGGACTAGTTTCTTTTTGTTTTTCTGTTGCTCCTGTTAAAAAAATCATTATTACCTACTGGATTAATCGGTGCGGCTTGGTGATAAGCGATAGCAGTGTCATTCAACTCGGGGTGCACGAAAGGACCCGCGTACCATTTCTTTCCAACCACAAAATATACATTATACTATATGCCATCGATATAATAACAAGAAGAAGAAGTGTCACTCAAGAGCTTTAAATCGCAAAGATCTGAAATGCACTGTCACACTAACAAGTCTCGTGTCCTGAAACTACAGAGTTCCTTAGAAGCACTTGAGCTCCTTGTTAAAGAGTTCATCCAGGGAAGTACCTTACCAATTTCTGCCGCCAAGCACGCAAGGAACGCAGTAATGTGAGCCTTACTTCGTTCCGGTTTTGAAGGGTAAGGGTGCTGGTGAAATTACAGACACATAGGACTTGTTAACTTGCGTTTCAGGGTGACGGGCACAGCGGCAATCTCTGATCTTGGCGATTTAAAGCTCAGACACTGCTATAGACAGAGGTATGTCCTTACCACCAGACGCGTGTCTTGTTCGTCCGTCACTTGCTATCATAAAAAAAAACCTGTTCGGGACTCTACCAAATAACTGCCTCCGTGGCCGAACGGTTACCGGTTAACGGTAAAAGGTCACGCAGACGTCCCAGGTTCGATTCCCGGGCCGGGCGAAATATTTGTGTGGCCTACATTTATTTCTCTCGTAATTTTGGGTTTAATTTATGTTTGTCTATGTGTGTGTCCATGGCACCTGCGATACAGGGTTTCCCTAGTACATTATACATTATAATTATATGTTAAACAAGACTTAATAATGACTAAAGTTAGCTACCTTAAGCGAGAGTCTGGAGTTCGTACTAGGTAACTAGACCTGTGTTACAAATCTCCAGGCTCCCACCCCGTTACAATTTATTTATTTAAAAGGAAAGATATGAAGATGTTTCGTGAGTGAAATTTGTGTGTGTGTTTGTGTTTGTGTGTGTGTGTGTGTGTGTGTGTGTGTGTGTGTGTGTGTGTGTGTGTGTGTGTGTGTGTGTGTGTGTGTGTGTGTGTGTGTGTGTGAGTGAGTGTGTGTGTGTATGTAAGCGTGTGTGCGAGTTCTGCATAATATAATATTATAATATTTAAAATAATTACATTTATGTAGTGACTTTTATTAAATTTTCACTAGTGTCATAGTCCAAGGTTAAAAGCCATTTCATCAATGTAACTTTGCAATCATGCCTGCACAGATTATAAACGTAACGTAAATAGTGGGGGGGCAATGTTGAGTGTGTACGTTATTATTCAAAATAAAATTGAGGAAATATATAATTTATACCTAAAATAATGTGTGTGTGTGTGTGTGTGTGTGTGTGTGTGTGTGTGTGTGTGTGTGTGTGTGTGTGTGTGTGTGTGTGTGTGTGTGAAAAAAAAATTTTTTCATACAGTAAATTTTATTTTCACATACACACATCAAAAAAAGTTTGCGATCAATAGCATAAGCTCCTATAATTCTTTAAATTTAACTTTATCAAGAAAAAATCTATGTTGTATGCTTTCTTTAAATAGGAATACCCTGTTTGAAATTAAAATATAAAACTATTTTTTATTATTTATTTTAAAAAATTGAGCCATTAACCATAATGTAATAGTGATAGAAATTTCATAGAAAGAAAAAGACTGTTTAATTAAACTTAAACAACAATTTATTATTAAAAGTTGTGAATTCAATATAAAATAACTCCTCCCCTGGCTCGAATACATGCGAAGATCCTCCTGGGCATGCTGAGGATCAAGTTATTCAGCATTTCCTGGGGTAATCTATCCCATTCTTCAATAGCGGCTTCCCTGAGCTCTGGAACTGTCTGGGGACGTGGCTCACGGTTCCATACTGCTCGTTTAAGAGCATCCCACGCGTGCTCTATTGGGTTTAAGTCGGGCGTGCCGGCAGGCTAGTCTAATCGTGTGATATCGTATTCTTGAAGAGCAGCATTGACTCGTTGAGCTCGATGTGCGGGCGCATTATCATCGACCAGTACAAATTGGTGCCCATGGTTTACTCGGAATGGTCTGACGATATCATCAATAGCAACTGCTTTGTACATGTCTGCTGTCATGAAGCCCCGATACGGGATCAAAGGCGTTCTAGCTCCAATCATAATGCCACCCCAAAAGGACACCGATTTTCCGCCTTGCTGAACTGTTCCAGTGGCAGTTCTTTGTCTTTCACGGTCGCCTGGTCTTCTCCAGACACGGACACGTCGGTTATCTGGATGAGTGCTGATTCGGGATTCGTCAACGAAGAGACAGTTTTGCCAAATGTTTTCGTCCTCACCTTCTTCATTTTGCCGAAGTCTAGCCCACTGCAATCTTCGTTGTTGACGTTGCCGGGAATTGAGCGGAGCTCGCCAAGACCGCCGTGCTCGTAATCCAGCCTGGTGCAAGCAATTGCGAACGGTCTGCGTGCTAACTTCAAGCCCAGAGGCGGCCCTGACTTCTGCTTTTATTTTAGTGGCGTTGATTGTTGGATCACGGGCTGCCAGCAATCTAATATAGCGCTTTTGGGCAGCTGTCAAAACAGTTGGGCGACCGCTGCGGGGTCGGTCAGCTAAATTCCCCATTCCGTGATACCTCTGCAACGTAGCCACGACACAGGATTGGGATATAGCAAGTCTGCGTGCTATTACTCTCGAGGTGTATCCTTCTTCCCTCAAAGTTACTATTCTAGCTCGTAAAACCTCTGATAATCCTCTTGGCATTTTTTCAATCACAACTTTCCGCGAAAAATATCTTGAATCGCTTATAATTGACTAAATCAGATTTCTGAATGAGCGTAAGCTAGGACTGAAAGCCTTTTTATATGAAAAAACAATTGAACGGGGTCATTGTTTTATGTTCTAATTTATTTTTAAATAAAAAATCTAAAAAGAAGAAAAAATCATAATTAATCTACAGTAACAAAAAAGATTTCAGTTTTTCGAAGTGATCGCAAACTTTTTTTGATGTGTGTATGAATTCTATATTCAAGTTATACTAT
The DNA here is from genome assembly GCF_003589595.1 of Hyposmocoma kahamanoa. NCBI lineage: Eukaryota > Metazoa > Arthropoda > Insecta > Lepidoptera > Cosmopterigidae > Hyposmocoma > Hyposmocoma kahamanoa. The sequence goes on from NW_020653766.1 coordinate 1,351,829, forward strand.
TCGTGTTTTAAAGTTAAAATTTAAATAGCCAGTCAAAGTTTTTGTTCAGAAATTGTATACCATAGAATACCTTAGAAAATGACACCATCTAGTTTTATTTATGAAATATTTTTTACTGACCTTTACAAGGAAGAAGGTGACACCATAGGTAGGCAAATCCCTAGCGGTCTTGATGTAGAGGTACTTGGCATCCAGTGGGCTCAGGCCGTGGTGATTCTTGAACAGCTTAAGGATCTTCTTCTCTGCGTTCCACACTCCAGAATACTGGACCGGCAGGTATTCATTGAGACTGTTTGGGATAAAAAATATGATAGAAAACATGATAAAAAACACACTCCCAATAGCCCATTTCAAAAAAATTACTGTCGTAACCAACCTTTTAACAAGTGACATTAATATTTAAAAAGGCAATGAATAGCATAAAACCGATAGAAAAAGCTTTCTGTCCATGTACCTAATAAAAACGAAACAATCGTCGTATCGGTCGATCCTAGCGGAAGTAAAAGCTCTCAACACCTTTTTTCACTCTATATATACAGGGTGTAACAGAAAGGTGTGGTCATATTTGAAGGTCGGATTCAGTTAATGGTATGAAACTAGTTAGCAAAGTTGTTTTAGTACACACTACGTTATTTATGGAAATTTCGCCATGAACAGTTGCGATCAGCTGATGTCATTTAACGAAAATAAATAGTCACATCACATCTCTATTGAGTATCATAATACAACCAAATTACGTAACTTGAAAAAATTGTGAAATTCAGGCATGTTATTGTAAATGATAAAGTACTTAATGCCATATTCTTATTACTATGTTATAATTTACTAAATTTATTATTATTTTATTAATGTAATATGCGTGTGAACATTTAATGAAAAATAAATATTATCGATTACTTTGCCAAAATACACTACTTCATAATAAAACTATTATTTAAAACTTAGTACATAATAACGTAATATGGTTTCGTTAACTTCATATCTTCAAACATACAAAATACACAAATTTCCATTTAATATCCATTAATAAAAGTAATGTCCTCTAAAAACAAAAGTTATCTCTTTTCTTTTTACCATATCATATGTAATAATACGCATTCATCTATTGTATTTTAATGAATGAAATTTGTCTCTGTCTATCCGCCGGTACTGTTCTAACGCATGGCAGCTAGCGAATCAGTCGGTATGTTTCTTCTAACGCATGACGCAATATGACGCAATCATCCGACTAATACTTCGCACCCTTACAATGAAAGTGACCCAAATCAAAAAATTTAAAAATGAGTTTATACCGTAAAACCATCTTAAAAAAATATTTTGTTACATTAGTCACACTGTGGTGAAGATGAAATTGTGCAATTAAAGCTCGAATAGCAGTGATTCATAAAGGTCCCTTTCATTTTGTTCTTTCAGTTTAAAAATTCGAGATATTAACGCCGCATTTATTGTTGAATCTGCATTTGCAAAGACAACACGCTGCCACTGACGGATTAGCATTTGAGCCATTTTCGTTCCGAAAATCATATTCAAAAATCACTAGTAGCAGTAGAGCTCCTTGTGAGTTCGTCCAGGGTAGTACTGCCACTTTACCGTGTTACAGTTTTGAAGGGTAAGGGTGCTGGTGAAATTACAGGCACATGGGACTTGTCAACTATGTCTCAGAGAGATGGACGCCGTAACAGTAACCTTCGAGCGGCAGTGCTACTGTTATGGACATGCGTGATGCTTTCCACCGGGTACACGACTTGTTAGACCCGTCGCTTAATATTTAAAAAAAAAAATTTTTTTTATTAACTTACTTTTTAAAGGGACTGACTTTTTTGTTTCGTGGACTTTCTTCTTTTTTAATTGTGAAATAGAGATCACAAAACAATATCAAGGGTTATGACATCTTGCTTAGCTGATGAACATTAAAAACACTTAATTCTTAATACGTTAAATGATAACAAAAAATCGTTAAAAAAAGACCTATTGGCGACTAGTTCTTGTAAATGATTATCACTAGTAACAGGTTTCTTACCACGGTATAACTTCTTTTTATTTTCCCGATATTTCGGAACGGTTGCACGCTCCATGGTCACGGGTTGACTGGACGGCGGCAGATGACAGCTTTATGGGCAGACATATCTGTCTACCCTCTTGCGCTGTCGACGACTACCTTCATCGCGATTTGTTGTGGCGTTACCATTGTCACTCACTTTTTTCACACAAACCACACTTACTGTATCCACACGCGAAACTGAACTCGAGGTGTTTTTGTTTTTATTACTGCACGCACTAAGGACCGGATTCCATGCACTGGACAGTTTAAAACCATCATCACGGTTAAATGTTTTGTACTTCGTGATCTCGATGGCTTCTCGTACCAACCGTGGTATGTAGTGACGTTCTGTCGAGAGTACCTGGGGGCTATACAACTCGATCCAGTGGTTAGTATCAGTCTGTGTGAGATGTTGTGCTATAGCCGACTTCTGTGCATCATTGTTTTTTACTGCTCGGATGTGTTCCTTCATACGATCGACAATTGTTCGTTTAGTCTGACCGATATACGAGCTCCCACAACTGCAGTTCACTTTATAGACACCCGGTGTTTGTAAAGGAAGGTGGTCTTTTGGTGAACGTAACATTTTTCCTATTTTGGTTAAGGGGGTGAAAACAGTTTTTATGGAAAACTTCCTTAGCGACCTGGCTATTTTACCGTGGTAAGAAACCTGTTACTAGTGATAATCATTTAGTGAATAACCACGAAAGTCTTAAAATCTATATAGTTTTTGTAAATTATGTTTTTAAATTGTTGAACATTAAAATGATCAGAAACAATTTTCAGTTGTAAAGTTCCATTTTTCCTCATTATTTTCAAAGACTAATAAGGCCATCACCTTTAGTACTTCAAGAGTAATAAATAAAATAATATGAAAATGTCACAACATGAATCTTATTTTGCGTATTCCCAAAAAGTTGAAATTTTGTATTGGGACACTTTCATCGTAAAGGTGCAACCTGAAGGTCGGCAAACGTCAAGAAATTAGTTTTGATCGTTGACCACGAATTAATTATTATAATTTTCATCACTTGCTTGGAAATGAAAGTATCGTGAGAAAACTTGGATTTCGGAGATAATTGCCGAAATCTTCAAAGATGCGAAAATGTCAAGTCTCCAATTAGTACTTACTATGCAAGTGTAGTGGACTAAACCTTGTGCAAAAAATAGTACTTTACTAACTTACATACGTCTATTGCTGAGCACACGTTTCTAACAACAGGTTTACGCTTAATTTGACTTATCTACACACGACAACTTTCTGTGTATGGGTTTATTACATGGTGAAATTAAAAATAATTAACATCGTTGAACCTATTAAGGTTCTTACTTCCTAATAATATGTACTCATCTAAAGAAATATTTTAGAATAGTTTAAATTAGCAATAGTGTAAAACCATAAAAAATCTTACCTAAATAAACAAAGTATCAAGATTAGTCGCCTTGCGTACGCAATAACGTAATCGTAGCGAAGTTGCAAGCCTTTGGCGGCAACTTTAGCGGCAAAAATATCACCTTTGATTTTCGCCGCCAGCATTTGATTTTATACATCGTGATGTGGAGTAGTGGTTAATGTTAGACTCGTTTCGGAGGTCGTGGATTCGATTCTCATAGTTGACTGGCTCTATGGTGTAGTTGTTAGAGCGTTAGGTTTTCTTTTTGGATGTCGTAGATTTGATTCCCATAGTCGACTGCCTCCATAGTCTAGTGGTTAGAGCGTTAGGCTTTCTTTTCGGAAGTCGTGGATTTGATTCCCATAGTCGACTGCCTCTATGATGTAGTGGTTAGAGTGTTAGGCTTTCGTTTCGGCGGTCGTGGATTTGATTCCCATAGTCGACTGCCTCCATGGTATAGTGGTTAGTGTTAGGCTTTGTTTTCGGAGGTCGTGGATTTGATTCCTATAGTCGATTGCCTCCATGGTGTAGTGGTTAGAGTGTTAGGCTTTCGTTTCGGAAGTCGTGGATTTGATTGCTATAGTCGACTGCCTCCATGGTGTAGTGGTAAGTGTGTTAGGCTTTCGTTTCGGACGTCGTGGGTTTCCGATGGGTGACTGCCTCCTTAGTGCAGTATATCCGTAATCACCCAGTCAGTTCTTGCGTTGTGTGGAAGTGGTACGGGTGATGGTCAGCGTTATGTTTACAAACAAAGGCGTATGCAGTGCAACGTTGAAGGTCGTAGATACGTAGGATATAGGTATTCGTTTAATGTGTATGTAATGATGTAATTTGTATCATGAGAAGGGTCTTATTTTAAAAGGATGGTAATAATTTTAATTTCATCCTGTATGTACATTATGAAAACGTTACCCTATATTCCAAAATTTGCGTTTCAGTCGGCGTCCTTTGATGTGCCGCCGCTGAGGCAGAGGCACTATTTTTTTATTTTTTGTAACAGTCTGTAATTGCCGTTTGCGTTGTGAGGACTAAATAGGTGTCATCGTTTTGTTTGTGTCTCGTTTTTGTGTTTATTTAAACTATGTCACGCTTAAGCAATAGTGATTACTATGAGATGATGTTGTGCGTAGGCGCAGCCGATGGGAGCTTGCGCCAGCCTCGCCAAATTTATTGGGCAAAGTTTATTGATGGCGTCCCAGAAAATCGACGTCGACCATTTCCTACTCTGGAATGCTTCAGGAAGATGGTTATGAGACTTCATAATAGTGGATCGTTCCGTGGTTCCAGTTCTGAAGGCCGGCCGAGTTCACGAGACCCAGAATTCGAGGCAGATGTTTTGGAACATTTTCTCGGCAATCCAAAGACAAGTACTCGTCGTGCTGCAGCAGCCTTTGGTGGTGTGAACCATATGAGTGTGTGGCGTGTGCTACGGGATGATGGCCAGCACCCATACCATTTTCAAAGAACGCAGGAGCTGTTACAAGCGGACTATGATCCACGTTCCGTTACGTTTACGACCGCGACAAGATTGGGAGGTCTCCCGACTTCGCTTCGTCGGTACTGTGGACAGACGAGGCGTCATTTACGCGTGCGGGCATTATCAATATGCATAATGAACATTTTTGGACTCATTTGAATCCCCGCGTATCAAGGGAATCAAATTTTTAACACCAGTGGCGGATTAACGTGTGGGCTGGTATAATAGGTTGTGCCGTCATCGGTCCAGTGTTTTTGCCGGCAAGTCTGAATGGGGCCAATTATTTAAGATTCCTAACAGAAGACATGGATGACGTTCTGATGGCCCTGCCAGTGACACAATACGTGAGACTCGTGATGGAACACAGGATGACTTTCCAGCACGATGGACCACCCGCACATTTTGCTCGAAATGTACGTTCCCATCTGAACGACCGTTTCCCGCAGTGGATTGGGCGGGGAGGTCCTGTACCCTGGCCAGCGAAGTCCCCAGACTTGACAACGCTCGATTTTTTTTATGGGATCATATAAAAAATATTGTTTATGCGGAGTCCTGTGAAAGCGCAGAAGAAATGAGGCAGCGGATCGAAATGGCATTTAGTCAAATCACTCGGCAGATGCTTCAAAGAGTAGAGCAGTCTCTGTACCGACACACGGACATATGCATATTGCATGGAGGTCGGCATTTTGAACCTTACCTGTAAATGTGTGAAATGTGCCAGCAGTGCGTGCAGTGATTGTGCTTATTATTCAAAATTATCGTAAACAAGTCAATATTTCGTACATTGTACAACAGTGAATTACAATTCGTAGGAAATTCATTAAAACGTGTATGAATTGAACAGTAGGTAAGTACCAATTACAAAAGTATCCACCATTGTAAAATTGTCGTAAATAAATGTGTTAATACTAAACTATGTAGAATGTGTATACAATGAAGGCGTGCGTAACTACGGGCTTAATAAGTAAATAAATATTCTTTAAATTGTATGTAAATAAATACGTACGCGTACCTAGGTATGGCATAAAATAATATTGTTAGAAATGATTCGATTTTTCTAGGTATTTAAAGATTTTGTTACTTAATATTAACGTATTATCAACATATTCAAATCATGTTTTTACAATGGCATTTCAATTGTAGTCAGCTGTTCGCCCCGCTTGCGGCCGCCCAGGTTTCATGAATGAATTTGTGAAGTCGTAGTAACGTAACTAGCAATAGAGTTGTGACGCAGTGGTTGTTTCGGACAATCACTATTTATACAATCATAATTAAACTTATATCAACATTAAAAGTCACTTATTTTTATTTGATATTTTGCACACAGGGTCTAAATCAAGTGTACATTTGGGTCCTTTAATATGACCACACCTTTCTGTTACACCCGTATAAAAACTTTTACTGACCGACTTAAGCCAATTCCGCATTAATAAATGTGGTGATGCCCTAAAGCAGAACAAAGTTATGACAGAAGTTTATTATAATTAAATTGCAAAGGAGTTTTTTTTACTTTTTATAGAAGCTTCCTAAAATAGTGAAAAAGTATGTTTAGGTAGAAATTAGTAATTTTAGTAATTATTAGTAAATATACAAAAAAAGTAAATTATATACTGCTAAAACTATGAACAACGTAAAGTGGCCCAGCCAATCTGACGTCAGAATGGCTGGCCACTTTATTTCTTTAATTATTCTTGCTTATTCGCTAGACTGATTCCTTTGAAAAGAATGAGCAAGAAACTCTAGGGATTGCTCTTCGTAAATAAACATTTGTACACACTAAATAACACAAATAAATAATAAAATTTCAATTTCAAACTTATCACCTTAGTTATTGGACTTACTTTTCAATGAGACCCGGCTTATGCTTTTCCTCGTGAAAGTCGCCAAAGTGGATTTGGCATTGTATGGCGGCAAACTCCATAGCTGAAAAGAATTTACGCACGTAAATTACTTTAAACCAAACTAATAATTAAACAAATAAAAATAAATATTATAGTCGTAATCACATAAATCATAAAAATTATCAAAATTATAAAACACGTTAATGTAACAAATATACAAATTGAATTTATAACCGTTTTTACAGGTACAAGGTCAAGAGCACGACAAGCTGGAAACTTGAAATGCAACTCTACGCCGCATACGATAAGAACGGTTTAAAAATAAATCGAATATTGAAAAATGCTTCTGTAAATATTGGTGTTAAAAAATTTGATGAGATGGTGTTTTATAAAGAAAAAAGTAAAAGCGCGGGAATACTATTCCAAATCCAAACATAAAGTCGAAACAACGAAAAAGAGCGCGCAATCGATCGGCGACCGTGTGACGATCCGACCGCGCCGTTGCCGCTCCGTGCACGCACCGCTTCACGACGCCATTCCGACGCGACCGCGCCACCCGCCACGACATGTTATTCAACGAAAAACTAGATGTGAAACTTATTCGCCAAGTGCGTGATAATCCAATTTTATATGACCATAATCATGCTAAATACATGGACTTTAACGCTCGAGAAGTCGCCTGGCAAAAGATCGGAGACGAGCTCAAAAGGCCCGGTAAGTCGCTTTTATATTTTACGATTGATAGTTGCTGGAGGTTACTATTGTTACGCGTTTCGATTAACGAATCGTAAGTTTCTCGCGATTAAATTAAAAGTGTTTTTATATTTAGAGTGAGTTGTAACATAAATGTAAATTATTTTATACTATGACATATTTATCTATCATTAACAATGGTGAGGGATAAAAATAAATTAACATTTTAATTTGTCCCCAGCGGCCGACTGCAAAGTAAGGTGGATAAATATAAGAGACGTAAACCGACGCATTCTCAGAAAATGCCTAAATAATCCCGGCCAACGCGTGCGCACATATAAATATGACAGCGAACTATCTTTCATGAGGCCGTTCTACAGAGACGTGCCGATAAAAAACAATGATTATGAATTTGACGATGACCCTGATAAAGATGAAAGCATTCCAATGAATGATGATGATTATAATCACCACGACGACATGGAAGACCAAGAACTAGCGGTAGAATTCTCAGATTCCGAGAAAATTGAAAAAAAAATTCGTAAGACTAGAGCGAAAAGAACCAAATCTGTAAAGAGAAAAAAGAAGCGCTCTTACGCCGAGGAAGAGGAAGATGAAGTAAAACCTGAAACTACAGTGTTTACGGAGTCAGTAACAGTACCCCAAGAGTTAGATCCAACAGATCCTGTTGATGCGTTTTTGTTAAGCATAGGCGCGACTTTGAAGACCTTTAATCCATACCATTTAAATTTAGCAAAAAGCAAAATATTTGCAGTCGTGCAGGAACACGATTTGCAACAAATCGTTCAAAGAAGAGATAGTCACATTGAACAAAAAATTTGTTCATCGGATACAATGGTTTTTGTAAATAATACAATGTAATCAACGTTCTAAATCATGATAGTGTCCTGTGATAGGAATACTCACATGTACTGGAAACATTTGTATTTAAACTAGACGTACCTAAATGAAATAATTTTGTTCCTCGACAACATAACGTGTACCTTTAAATTAATACTTTGTATTGTTGATTAAATGCTGATTTAGCTCATGAGTAATTTATTTTCAATAAGATAAGTATAAATCCATACAAAACTACTATGACATTGCTTGGCGAAATAAAAAGTGCTTTTAATAAAAAGTTTTTACCAATAAAAATTGTTAGTTCGAGATAGAAATGAGTTCACTGTAGTAACGCTACAATCGAATCGATATCTTGATTATGCGCAAATTTATAAAGAACTCCGACTTGCATACATGAAGTAAGGACTGCAGAGTTCAAGTTTAGTTGGATATGACGTGTGTAACTAACTAGCATAAACTGAACCGCCAATTTGATGTCGTACATATTAGACTAAAGCTCCTAAGACACTGGTCGATTTACGAAACACACTGCCCTCGGTCTGGTCGTTTGCGTTACGTGTCCGTAACATAAACAGACTGTTTTTATAACGTCATAAAGTAAGAACTTGAACAACAATTTTTGAACTTGAGCAATTATTTGTTACCCATTACATACTAGACAAATTACACCAATTATTCATCAAGCTCAAAGTAGAGAAATCCCTGTAACATAATTGATTGATTGAGGTAGTCAAAGGCAGGGCATAGATTATTAATTTGTGTTTTTTTTTTAAGGAAAATCCACATCGACTAAATAGCATGTGAGTCTTCTTAATATTCTCCTACTTTTGAATGAGTCAAACGCAACGTAATCTGTTTATATCGCAAGTTTCGAAGCAAAGCATTAGTCATACTGCATTTACACATTTGCACGAGCACCTGAGGCGATCACGGACGCAAATTTGTCCACCTTGTGTATGCGTTCGACATTACCCACGCTCTCGCTCTTTTGTTCGCCCCGGAGCGATTTGTCGGACGAGAATAAAAAAACTATGAACGAGCTGACGTGGCGAACTCAGTGTTTACACTTAAAAATATTCGTGGAGCTTCTGACAACACAAGTATTCGTGTAGTTCACTTTACGTAATTTGAAGCGTTGTCAGTCGCAGTCGTGTGGACCCTTTTTTGTAAAAACCAACATTTTAAAATTAAATATTATGATCTAGCCATTTAAACGTTGACAAGAACAAGCAAACTACATGTGGCTGCTATTGACTATATGCAAAAATAACCCTTAAGGTGATAACGCGTCAACTTCGCTGATAGTACGTCGCGACGGTGGAGGATATATTTGTCTAGCGGCATCGACACCGCGCGTCTGTTTGATGAGAACGAGTCCGCGGCATACAGAATATCGCTTTAGAGCGAAAACCTCGCAGACGCGTTTTCACATAGTTCGTTTTTACTGAATTTTAAATATTTTCATTTAATAGTATCTGAAAAAGGTTACATAAAATTTAACTAATTAAAATGTTAACTACAAACATTATTCCGTTTACTACATTTTACACTACATTTTTATCTTCGTCCTGAAAAATTACATAGAACTCACATACGAAGTTTTACTCTAAGACGACGATATGTAATGTAAACACAAGTGCCGAAAAACCACTTCCACTGTTATTGCTAATCACGCGATTTTCTTAGTGCGAAATTACCCGTCATCTATAGTTGCAGGTGAATGTAGCTATGAATAAACGCAAATACGTGAACGAATGCTCTAAACGTTGGCGAACGCGATTGTGTAAACGCGGTATGATGATACCACGTGACGTGAGTCCGACGTTGCCGTCCCGTGCAGAGCCAACCCGCGACGACCACGGGGCGTTCTCGGAATCCGCATTCGACACGAGACGGGCACGAGACAGATACGACATATTGATTACTTTACAAATCATTTGTAAAATCTAATAGTTGTGTTTACAAAAAGTTGTATAAGTGTAAACTTTTAAAAATTGTGGCGTATTTCAACATTACTACAAGACGGCATAATCATGAATAAAACATAACCTATTTTCAAGTGGAATTAACCAACGGAATTCGAAGTGTAGTTCTGCAATGCAGTTTCAAAGTACAGTGTAGTGATTCAATTAAGTCGCATTATTAATTTAAGAGGACTTAATTAAAATTATCTTTGGATTAACCGGACAAATTAAATGGTCTATATAATGTTTCAAACTTTCTGTTGTATAGTGTAAATTATATTGAAATAACATGCCTTTGCCATTCAACAAATCGCTTGATATCAAATTAATACACCTCGTAAAAGACAATCAAATACTGTACAATCCTAGGCATCCGAAATATCTAGATTTTGATACTAGAGAGGTGATATGGCAGAAGATTGGAGATCAGTTAAGCAGACCTGGTAAGTTGGAAACTTTTACAATGACAGCTTTCTCAAACCATACGATAGTTAATTCTAATTTAGTGCTATATTTTAACACTCTTTAGCTTGGAACAAAAATGGCAATTGTGCACAACATTGAAATGAAATAGATTTAGTTAAATATCTATTTAAATTGAAAAAACAAGATAACTTCGAGGTAACCATAAATTAAAAATATTACTTTTTTATAAAAAAAAAAAACCGATCAAAAGTTTGTCGAATTACATCTATTTGCCAAGTTCTATTGAAATCGGTTACCGGAAAGAGCGCGAAACCGGATTCATCTCCTAGTTTGCGCTAGAGGTGGAACACCCTCTTTCCAACAAAAAAAGAATCATCAAAATCTGTTTACAAATCGTGTAACATGAACACAAAAAAATTACAATCGAATAGAGAACCTCCTCCCTTTTTGAAGTCGGTTAAAAATCTAAAAAAAATAAGCAAAATTAATGCATCTTGAACCTAGTTGTGACACCTCATTGACGTTATAGAAGTGTTATTTTTAACATTTAACACCTAACTATAATTCTGAAAAGAGGGGGTTTGCGTCATTATTAGATATAACTGGTTGGTGACTAACACACGGACAGCCATGACCATGAGACATGTAAAGAGCATAAAACGTTGATTTGAACTCGAAATTGATAACAGAATAAATTTTTCAATTAGCATAACTAACGTGACCAATATTTTTTTCCCTCAAACCGGGACGCCTGTAAATTTATTATTGTTTTAAAAATAAAATACAATTTATGATTGTTACGAAATGTTTAGGTAATGATTATATAAAAAAAAGACCAAAAATGTAAATACATACATATCAAAAATAGAATACGTATCGAGATCTATTAGGTTTTCGCGATTGTTACACATAGGAAATAAAACTGTTTTTCCGGATATAAATCAGTCAACCGTGACCATGGGACCTGTAAAGGGCCCGAAACGTCGGTTTGTTTGAAAAAACAAATATACGCGATTTAAATCCGGAAAAATAGTTTCATTTCCTAATGGAATTCATGTTGTGTAGTGTAAAGGGTCGCAGACGAAGGAAAACAACTGTTAGCGACTAGTTATTGGTTTATTAACTCCAAGTGAACTGAATTACTTTGAATGCTGTTTGTATGGTTTATATACAAATAATTGATATTTAAAGCAATCAAATAACAGTTAAGATTGTGCATTTCTGTGGTAATCTAGAAAATGTACATCGTTAGTAATAACAAGTTTGATTCAAGGATTAAAATGTCGAAATGTGGTTAAGGTCACATTACAGTAGTCTGGTGGACTTATGTATTTTTCGCTTACGGCCATTTAAAAAAAATTAATGTCACGTTTGTCCTATTTTGTCAAAGCGGGACATTAAGTATTTTGGGAGCAGCGGGACAAGAATATGAACTCATGACTTTAAAAAAAAAAACACTTTTATTGAGCGCATTTAATAGCACGATAGAAAAGATTTCAGAATAATTTGCTACGTAACATCTCAAAAACAGTTAAATCTTAAATTTTTTATGTTAATAATTAGTGCTGTAACCAAAATTGATCACTGAATTTTATCGACTCAATTCGATTTCACGTAAAAATACTAACTTTCCTAAATATATTTCCTAATAATTGATAAAAAAACAAAAAATGCTCAGTAAGTACCAAGAGTGTCAAGCCCGGTTTTATTTCCTTTTCTTTTTTGAAAATTTTGAATTGGCCATACCAGCCAGATCTTTCGCCATCTTTAAAGTTAACTTTGTGGTCGTTTGTTTTTGGTGTTTTTTCTTGTGACTAGACTTTGCTTACAACTGTTTCTCTTTTCTATCACGTTGACCTTATTATTTTATTAAACTTTACAAAAATATAAAGCTTCCTATAAAAATACAGGAAAACAATGTATTGAGCGGGAAATCGTTATTTCAATATTGTGCGTTAATTTCCTTAAATAAATAAAACAATACAGTTAAAATATAAATAGACCTCTAATTATAGGCAACGCAAAGTTGAATATAATGTTTACATATTTCAGAAGTCGTCTTATATGTACCAAGGATGTCATATACCTAAAGATATACAATTAGTCCGTTATTCGTTGTATCAAGTTTAATCTCTCTAAGGAGTGCCTTACGACATAGATGACCTAAACCCCCTCCTCTGAGGTAACCCGTGCCCAGTAGTGGAGTCTAATTGTTCAGACACTTGCGAACGTAGGCACATCAACTAACAAACATTTTTTTTTATTATCTTATCATATATCAAGTGGAGGTACACCTACATTTTGATCCTTCGAGCCGGATTGTATTACTATTGTACTTTTTTATTTGTACTTCCCAGTAGATGTATTTACTGGGAAGATACCAAACAGTTGATGTTTGCATGGTTCCCTATTTTATTCATATAATAAAACTTAATTGTTTCAGCGCTAGTTTGCAAATCTCGGTGGGTGAACATACGTGATATGATGCGCAGAAAAATTCGCGACCGACTTCGAAGTCCCGCCCAGAGGCGTTACAACTACAAATACGAAGAAGAACTTGCTTTTATGATACCATTTTTCAAAGATACAACCACGCATGAGGAGTACAGTGAGTTCATAGATGAAGAATCGCTAATGCCTTCCGAAGTTTTCGTCAATGAATGCGAGTTCGAAAGAGAGATAAAGCCGAACGTTGTTGGTAGTAAGACAACGAATGATTGTACCATTTCAATCTTAAGTGGCGAAACTTTGAGTACAGAGTTGAATCCTCATGATCCTTTGGACGTATTTCTGTTGACTATCGGTAAGTTTTCACATTCAACATAATAATACATTTAGTAGTAATATGAGCATCCAGTTTTGAAGAATAGGCACGCGGGACTTGTTAACTTATGCCTCAGGGTGACGGGCGCATTGGTAGTGCCCATCAGATCTTTGCAATTTAAAGCTATGGGGTTGCTTATCACCATGCACACGACTTGTTCGTCTCCTTACTTGGTATTATAAAAAAAAATCAAGTTCATAGACCAACAAAAGTCTAAAAAACTTCGGCTACAGCGAGATTCTAGGTCCAATGTTTTTGGAGCTCAAAAAATTTTACCATAACCGAAAGTGTTCTTGGTTTTTATAGCCGAGAACAAAACGGTTTAAATACTCTTCATCGTCAACCCATTTTTCGGCTACAGTTTCCTTTAAAGACAGGTGGCGAAATGCGAGTTGGGAACTTCACACAGGTTCTTCACAAAGGTTGTACAACTTCTTCATCATGAAGGTTTTATTTTATAACACCGAATGAGGGGACGACCGAGTCGTGCCCCCGGTTGTGAGCGATACGCCCGTCCATAACAGTGCCACTCATAGCTATAAATCGCAGAAATAGGTAAGGTACTTCCCTGGATGAACTCTACTGTTTTCACAAGGAGCTCTATTATTTTCCCCTATCTGCTCTTTTACTTATAAGAATACCTGCAGAGTCTTTTATTTCCAGGATCAACTCTGCGAAAGCTAAACCCGTATTTCCTGAACCAGGCCAAGTCTAAGATATTTCAGGTGGTGCAGGACTACGAGCTTCAACAAATCGTGAGCAAGGACGACCAGCCTGTGAATAGCAGCATCGGATAGTATTTAGCTATGATACCTGATTAAAGATCACGTAGAGTGGATAATACCTCCCTCGACCAGAATTATTGTATTGTAATTTTATCTGACTTAAAAAAAGGGGTTATTGATGCAACTGTTTTTCTTTTTGTTTGTGTATTTTTTGCGATTATTCCGACATTGTAAACCTATTTCGATGATTCTTTTTTGTTAGAAAAGAGGTGCCTCAATAGTGGTCCCATGCAAATTCGAAGAAAATATTCCATTTTAATTGAATGATTTCAAACACTGGAAATACGACCCTAATGGCAAGGACTTGAGTATGATTTCTAATGCTTGAAATCATACTCAAGTACTGACTTAGCATTGAGTAGAGTTCTGGAATCCGACCCTAAGCGTGGAAAAAGCCTAAAATCCTGGCAAAAATAATGCAACAATTTGCACATTTCACAAAACTTTTGAGATTGTTTTTTTTTTTTCAAATAACTTAGTTACGTTTAGTATATTTACAAAGAAGGATTTTTCCTTTTTATTTTTGACCGTTATTGAATTCCAGTGGGAGGTATTGTTCTCTCTATGTGTATTTTTTTAAGGTTAGGTAAAGATACTCTACCTATTCCGTTATGTAGTCATTACATATCATACAGGGTGATTTTATTGATATTTTGAATAGAGTGAAAACTATATTAATTAGTTGTAAATATTATATAAAGAAATAAGAAGCGGTTACGTCAAAGAGAGACAAAAGTACAACTTTAGTTCAAGACGTAAGAGGTAGAAAGAAATAAGAAAGCTAAAATAGAGCTACGCAAGAAGTATTTCATGATGCAGCAAGAGAGTCACCACAAGTGACAGCTGAAGTTAGTTAATTAATTAGTTAGATAATTAATTAGTTAGTTAATTACTTAAACCTTTATACTACAAATCGCATATGTTTATTGTTTTCAAATAATGTAACGTTCCACTCCGTTGTCGTTACGCCCTTGTAAAGGGCCCTACTCTCGTTTTCCCACTAAAGCTGACCTACAGACTAGAGTTTCGATCGGGGCTAGAGCTAAAAATGTTATGACAACTCGATTTGACCGTTTCGAACGTGCCTGTTTTTTCATCGACGAACTTCGAGAATAGACGCGTAGGTCATCCGCAGTGAAGGAACGGCTGTAACTAGGCATTTCGTGCTTTGAAAGGATGGTGCTGGTAAAATGATCATAGCTGACTGAAAAAAAAAATATACGCGATCCGAAAAAATAGTTTAATTTTTATGTTCATTGAATGTTACACTGTTTAACCACGATAATTTTTGTGAAATTACTGTGCTAGTTTGTAATAATTATTAATACAAACATCGGACACTAAGAAAAAAGCGCCTGACACGGTTTGCTGGAAGACGTTGCTTCGAATCCAGCCGGATCGAAAGATTTTTTCGAGTTCGATGTTTGATTAATAATTATTGCAAAATAGTTCATCATATTTGATGTTAATAATTTGGCTAATTATTATATAATATCGTCCTTTTACAATTTTATGCTAAGCGCACGTAAAATTGGCGCGACTTTAGCGTAACAGTATGTGGCGCTACCATTGACTTACAAATAAATGGACGACGGGTCTAATACAAAAACCACGAAAAAAATGTCCCAAGTCAACCTATTTAAACGTAGTGACATGTAAAGGAATATGAAAAAGCTAAAACGTTAGATTTAAATTATAATGTCATCGCAGTACTGTCTAATTTTGCTTGCTTCGCTGTCAGTCGAACAAACGAAGACTACAGCGTGAATGACGCTCTGTATACGATTTTAACGCCCTATAAGTTCGGACACTTTTTAGCGCGGACCCGACGTCCATATAATTGTAAGTCAATGGGCGCTACAGTAATTTTTAGTTCACTTATTGTGACTGCAAGTGGCGATATTTCTGTGCTTCTGCAAGCGTATAATTTGAACGCGCCTTAAGGCAAGTCCCCGGAGGAGAAGCGGGATAAACCGTTTTGTTAGATCAAGCTGTTTAGGTATTTACTACCTATTTAATAACGGTGTTATAGAAAATATATACGATACACCTAAGGATATTGTCCGAATAATGTGCTAATTCGATGACTCTTAAGCAGCAGTAGAGCTCATTGTGAAAGAGTTCGTAAAGGGAAATACTAGCGCCTTACCTATTTCTGCCGCCAAGCAGTAATGTTAGCATTACTGGGTTCCGGTTTTGAAGGGTAAGGGTGCTGGCGAAACTACAGGTACAAGGGACTTGTCATGTCTCAGGGTGACAGGCGCAATTGGAGTGCTCCTCAGATCTTTGCGATTTAAAGCTCTGAGTGGCACTGGAATGTTATGGAAAAGCTTACCATCAGGCGCGCGACTCGTTTGTCCCGTCAATTGATCATAAAAAAAATCGTTACACAATAGGATGTACTTCACTCGATCATAATATAAAATCCTGTTATGAAAGTCTAAAACAAATTATTTTAGAGTAAAATATCCAACTTTGCACATAATTTTTATATGGAGATATTTCTCTTTAAATCCTACAGAGGGCCTGCTAAATTTTGGTTTTCAACTGAAGCCCTATACTTATTAAATTCACATGTGTCCCAAAATTGCTCAGCGGCTTAATAATACGCCGCGTCGCACTCTGCCCCGTCAGTCGCCGTCGGGCGATTGTTAACGTCATATCTCTATCAAAATCTCTCTGCCTGTCATTTTGTTCATATAAATTTGAAGCGGGCAGATTGTGGGGCGCAAGGGCCGCCCCTCACACTTCACCTAAAATCTAGACTCACATTCAAATACGAGCTTCAAAGGCGAGCCTTAAGGCTGAGAGTGACTAGGCATTTTTTTTTACAACCGCGTGCCACTGTCGACCAACTTTTCGATACGATTTTTCCAACGTCATTGATACTTTCACTATTATGCGGACTCAACTAAAGCCATTTAAGGTTGTACCGACACTTAAGGTCAAGCGTTCACCCATATTAAAAATGTATATTAAATGTATATAATATACAATGTTCAAATTTGTTCAAAAAAGCGACATCCTGTATATCGTACCTCGCGACTGAGTATACCACAGACATCTGTGTAAATAACGTACCTAAGTAGCATTGCGATGGATAATGTAAACAGATAAGAAGATACACAGTAAATATTGCAATGTAAAATATGTTCCGTATTACTTACTAAGTTGGAAAGCAAGTTTCTTAGACAAGAAAATCGTATAGGCCCTGTGTCAGTGGTACAAAGTTAACAACACGTCAAAATTGACACTTAATTCAAAGCAGAGGAAAAGTTCCTAATCTTCGATTTGATTTTAGAGGGGTATATCCACTTTAAAGTTACAAATAAAATATTGTATGAGTAACTACACGATATATTTAAGCATAGACATTAATCAGAAACATAAAACAATAAAGTTTCTTCGATAGATAAAAATCACGAAATGACCTCTAATTTTCACATTTTTTCGATTTATCCTCGAAATGCTACAGGTTATTAGGACAAAAAATAGATAATTAATTATATTTATGCAGGATCGAGAACTGTAACTACGGATTTTTTTTTAATCCCTTTAGTTTTAGAGTTATTCCGCTAAAACGAATTGGTACTTTTAATGCGCAAAATTCAACATCTGTCGCATGTCACGTGAACTTCAGGCATATATTTGTTTTACAAATTTGGGCGGAGTTAACGTTAAAACTTTTTTGGCATGAGAGCTCTTAAAAATAGTTCAAAGTGTCAAGCGTCATTTGATCTGTACTTATTAAAAGAAACACCACTGTGAGAACCTTTGTCAGACAACTACAAATTACACCCAAAACCACGAGAGATATAATTAAGGGCCGTACAAATATCTCTCCCGGTCCGGAAATCGACGACCGGGACCTGTCCAGGATCACCTTAGTACCACCTGTCTATTTGAATGGTGTTGAATTAGATAGAGTTGTATCTGGGTATCGGAGAACCTCACGGATAATGAGGACGTTGAGAGAGAGCGCCGCGGCGTTGGCTGTTAGAAGCAATATATTGGCTCGCAGATTTGCACGGTGTACTGTTAAAGTGGTACTTTTCAAAGCATTCTTCCAAACCTTTTATACGTATAATCTGTGTCAACTGTTCACAGATGATAATTAACGCCCTACGCGAATGCGTACGACGTTAATTGTAGTATTTAGAGTGTTGCTGGGGTTGCCGCGGTACTGCAGCGCATCAGGCATGTTCGCAGAAGCTCAACCGGATAGCATTCATGCTATTCTCAGAAAGAGAGCTGCCTGTTGCTAAGCCGTATCCGTGGCAGCTCAAATGACGTTCTTCGCGTTGTGGCTGGTAGGGTTGACTGCCCGATCATGCTTCATTGCATGAGTCTGCATTCGTCTTCAATTTAAGAACTGTATTTTTTTGTTTTTAATATTGGTAGATCCTGATGGGACTCCATAGGTACATAATTGTGTAACTGTTATAAGATTATGGACTGTATCTGTCTGAAATAAATGAATTTTGATTTGATTTGAAAGAGAGGCAGTTTCATTTCCAATAGTACTTAATACCGATTCTATTTAAATTAGAGATGAAACGGATAGTGATTTGGCCGAGTACCGGATACCGAATATCCGGCTAGCACCTACGCCGGATAGCCGGATATCCGGCCGAGGCAAATCTGACCCACAAACATGTCGCGACCGGTTTAAAGAGCGCATCGCCGTTTGATTGATTAGTGAATGATTGCGCTTTCACATTGACCATTTGATTTGTTGCGGTCAGTTGGTTTTTATAAAAACAATTAATTTAAATGATTATCACTAGTATCAGGTTTCTTACCACGGTATGACTTCTTTTTAAAAGTGAGTGACAATGGTAACGCCACAACAAATTGCGATGAAGGTAGTCATCGACAGCGCAAGAGGGTAGACAGATATGTCTGCTCATAAAGCTGTCATCTGCCGCCGTCCAGTCAACCCGTGACCATGGAGCGTGCAACCGTTCCGAAATATCGGGAAAATAAAAAGAAGTCATACCGAAGAAACCTGATACTAGTGATAATCATTTAGTGTAGTGGTAATCATAACCACGAAAGTCTTAAAATCTATATAACAATTAATTTATTCGATAATACAAACAAATACACAACAGAAAACAGCGAAAAAATCGCCAAATTGACAATTGTCAAGTAAAGAGGTGGGGACACCATTCAGCTGCAGGTTTACGTTAAACAAACTCACCTCGATCTTCAGTAACAGGGTGCCGTCCCTCCAATATGGCGTTTCTTGTTTGCACATAGAGAAGATTCAACTGCACAGGATCTCTAGAATCTATGTTGCGATCGGAATAGAACAGCTTTCGCTTGAGTAGCAACGTCTCATTAGGCTCGATGCCCATTTCGCGGAGGGTCTTGTGTTGGTCTAGCCAAGCCACTGTGAAATAAAAATATGGTCATTTTCAAAATTTTATTACAATATTCTTTTTTTAAATAAAAAGCAAATAAAATTTCAATCTCGTTGCCTTACTTTCTCAAACTCATATGTCAAAGCACAAAGTTACTGCAATGCATAAAATGGATTGTATATAGATATAGATACACGCTTTGCAGGATGATTTCACACGTCATTTTCCTTCATATTTACAAACTGACTTTTATCTATTCTTAAAGTACTTAATGCATTCAAATTAATACCCTTGACAAGAAATTTAAAATAAATAGAAAATTTTGTCATTTTTAGTTTGAGATTAAGCTCCGCTGCATACGCAGTCCGTAGAATACGTGAGCTTACCGATGTTACTACTGCTAGACTAGTTTACTTTACTTACTTCCATAGTATAATGTCCTACGGGATTCTCATGTGGGGTAAAGCGGCAGATATTCAAACCACATTTAAAAAAAAAAAAAAAAAAAAAAAAAAAAAAAAAAAAAAAAAAAAAAAGCTTCACAGTACATTTACTCAAATATTTTATATGCCCGTAAAAATATACATAATGTCAATAAGAAAGAAGATATCCATAATATTAATCTTAGAGATAAGTCCAAACTCATGGTACCACGATTTCGTTTAACAAAGGTAAACAACTCTTTTATGGGGAACTGTATACGTTTTTACAATAAGATTCCGGAGCATATATTAAGTTTATCATTTCCTAAGTTTAAAAACTACATTAAAAATATTTTGATCGAAAAATCATATTACAAAATTGAAGACTACGTGTTAGATAAAGATGTATGGAAAGACGACATGGCTCCAGAATCCACACAAATTTGATTCAAAGTGTATTCCACAGCATTTAAGTTTATTTGAAAAGAGCAATCCCTAGAGTTTCTTGCGCGTTCTTCTCAGGGAGGTCAGCGTAGTTGACGAGCAGTAGCTTAAATGTAACGTTTTCAAGTATAAATTTATTTTACCTATGGAATAAATAATCTTTGATTTTGACTTTGACTTTGAGAAAGTAATGCATCGATATGTTTCAATATTAAAAAAATAAATAAATTGCAATTTAAAATGCTATATATCCTCGGAGTTTCTTTGAAGGACAAGGTACGGAACGAGGTTATCTGACAGAGAACTAAGGTCGTGGACACAGCTGGTAGAATAAGCAAGCTGAAGTGGCAGTGGACTGGCCATATCTGTCGAAGAGCCGATAACCGATGGGGGAAGAGAGTTCTTGATTGGAGACCACGGCTTGGCAAATGTAGTGTATGGCCAGATGGAGTGACGATTTACGAAGGGCTGCAGGCAGCAGATGGATGCAACGAGCTGAGAACCGGGCATGGCGCGCATTAGGAGAGGCCTATGTCCAGCAGTGGACTACGACAGGCTGTTGATGATGAAAGTTACAAATTTAGCGAACGATATATGAGTAAAAAATTATGTGTGTTCAAGAGCGAAACGTCGGTTTGTTTGAAAGAATCGAAAAAATAGGTTTCATATTCCTATTAAATCCTTTTTTTTAACTATTTCGGATTGCGCTATTCTTTAAAACCAGGGATGTGATATATAATAATTTTTTTTGTAGGGGTTGACTTCTTAGGGTCCAACTGTGCGACGGGCCGAGGGTTCCCGAAACTGCAAAAATCTCGTCATACATTCTAGCCCCGATCGAAACGTTCCAAAAACATCACTTCCACTCATTTCCGCGGCAATATTTAAGTCGGGCCAGATGTTTACGTGATATACTGTGATATACTTATAAAGAAACTTACCGCTCAAGTTCACAGTGACTTCTATCCAGTAAGCAATAAACAGACATGGTATTTTAATTTTTACTTTTGTAAAGTAGATGAGGTCCCTCTACCATGTAATGACGTTACTCGATCCAGTCAAACTTCAAGAGGAGTCAATAGCAATTTCACCCTGTATGACCTCAACACAGTTTTACCCTATATGCGGAAGGTCCGAGTTTGTTCCCAAGTAGGAACTAGACTCCTGTAGGGCTAGCACGACAAAGCGCCAGATACGGCTCTTCTCGCATAGAAATCACGCGCTCTCGCGCAAATCGTGCCCTATTGTGCTAGGCCTACTGGAAACCGTTCCGCGAGACGATTGGTTTTCTTTCACCCTATATGAGCGTACGTCAATATCAGAAGATCCGGGCTGCAGTTCCCAAGAAGGTACCCAACTACTGCTTTGCTTTCAGCTTTCAGTATTCTCCAATATATCCAATTTCTCAACAAACAGACAAAATTGTGATTTTTCCCTCGAATGATGATTACTTACCATTCGAGGGAAAATCTTAACACCGCGATTCGAATTCACGCCAAATGGGTCAAACCCATCTAGTGGATTTTTAGCGAACTAAAAGTAAACATTCTGGCTTAAGGCCGTCTAATACATAAAGTAGGTTTGTTACACTTTTAAATTTTTGCTTTGTATGGTATGGTTGTGTCATTCTTTCGTGCAAATTATCTAAAATCCTAGGGAAATGTCTTATTGTGCTGTTTTGGAGTGTAAAAATGGTAGCCGCGCCAAAAATATTTCACGTCAGCGGAAAGTCTCATTTGAACAAATTTTCATATTTCTGTTCATCGAAATATTTTTTTTGTTACAAGAAACGAAAATAAAGCTTATACCCCTGCAATATGGTCACTTCTTTTTTGGAGAACTAAATTAATAACTCCAACTCGTCGTCGTTCAGCAATTAACCGCTAGATGGCGATACATTGATTGAAATTTCAAAATCATATAAAAACCTCGTAACTTGCAATATTAGGTATTGATGGTATTGAACGTTCAATGATATGTCAACAGGGTAAAGTTTAAATTATAGTAACCATCCAGAATTTGTTATTTCTTTTTAAATTTGAAATTACGACCAATCAATATCAAGATTTTGTAGTATTTCAAATTAAGAATGTGTGAGTTAGTAATCGAGGCTTAAAACACTTTTATTGTTTTTTTTTCTTCCGTGTTATATAAGTTTTATCTTGTGCAGGGCAATGAGTATGTGCGTTATTATTCCACAAACTTTTGAGATCTTTTTTTTAAATAAAAAGTTATAATTATTACCATTGTCATCAGTCTTCAATTTCTTGCTGAGTTGCTCCATCCTGTGGTCCTTCTCCCGCTGCGGGGCCTTCCTCTTGCCCGTCAGGGTGCCAGTAGTGGGCCTGTCCTTACCCTGATCCTCCGTTTCCGGCGTTTCTTCATGGCACTGAACGTTAAAAATAATATTGCAATTACTGGATCTTTTGCAGTAAAATTGCTTAATTTCACATGCATAACACAAAGAAAAATTCTTAATCCATTTCTAAGTCAATATTAACTATAGACAAATAGAAGATAATATCAATTTCATACAAAATACTCGTGACAGCTCATTATATTAGGGAAAATCTTAACATCGCGATTCAGAAATCATGTTGTCTATGCCAATGCCGTCTAGCGGTAAACTTCGGAACTATAGTTACAAATTATGTTTAAGTTATTGTATTACAATCCTCCCTGGCATCGAAGAAGTCCCAACAAGAGGGCGAGAAATAAAATCATCTAGAATGAAATATATTACAAACATCCCCTAAATGCCGTCAGCTCATATAGTGGCGCTAAAAAGGCACTTGAGTGAATAATGCATAATAATATGGCCTTAGTACCTAAATACTGCTTTATTTAATAATGAATGAATGAATGAATGAATGAATGAATGAATGAATGAATGAATGAAGTTTATTTATTTCTCAATCACAAAACAGGCTTAAGAGTAAGGAACTTAAAATACAAGACCAAAAATTGGTCAGACTGTTTTGTGAGAGACTGGTGCCCGAGATAGGTATAGAAAAACCTGAATTACGGGTAAATAATAATAATATAAATAATGAAATCATTTAATAAATTACCTTGAGAATTTAAGATCATTACTGACATAAAAATATTTAAAAAAAGATCTTAAGTTTTTGCGATTGTTACACACAGGAAAAGAAACTTTTTTCGAATATAAATCGTGTATATTTCTTTTTTCAAACAAACCAACGTTTCGGGCCCTTTACAGATCCCATCGTCAACTATTTAAAAAGAGATTTATCGTCGATTCATCGTCAACTATTTTAGAGATTTATTATCACAAAAATGATGTTACTCTGTAGAAGATTTTTTTATTTATAAATTGGTTGTTTCAAATTGTTCATTTTGACTCATAATAATTTTATATGTTTCTGTCCTGACATTGTATTATTGTTAATTCACTGTTCAGTAGCTGTAGAGCTCCATGTGAAAGAGTTCGTCCAGGATACTACTGCCACCTTGCCTATTTCTGCCACTATATGAGCTAAACACTAAGCAGTAATGTAAGCATTGCTGCGTTGCGGTTTTGAAAAGTGCTGGCGAAAGTACGGAAACATGCGATTTGTCTACTTATGTCTCAAGGTTATTGGCTCAGTGGCAGCGCCCCTCAGATCTTTTGATCTTAAAGCTCTGGATGGCACTGTAACAGTTACGGATAGGCGTGTCCCTTCACTTGGTATTATAACAAAAAAGCAATGCAGTCGCGACAGATACAGCAGTGTCGTCGGTATTGATTTTGCCAGCGGTAGTTACGCACTATAATCTGCTTTCATGGTATCTCTTGCGCTCTCTGGCATAAAACCAGCGAATGAACAAACATAAGCGTACTTACCAAACCATACTCATCGTGGTTGGTGATCCCGATCTTGCTGCAGATATGTAGCATCAGATCACCGATGTTCTTCGACTCATCCACTAGCAGAGTCTTCACGGAACCTTTCATGAACACATAAACATAAATAAAAGCGTGAAATTACAGGCATCCGTGGTAGTGACCCGTTTCGCTCCTTCAGGTATCCTCGATTTAGCCGCTCACGCGATGCGCTCCTCCTACCGCAAAATGGCGGCTATTTGGTTTCGCAAATTAGAAAAGCATTCAGTTTAAATACAAGTTTTTATAAATAAAAATTATTATTCTGCATTGCTAAATAAATACCCTCCGTACTACCAACAAAAACATCTCAAATATAATGCAGTAATACACCGCAAATCCTGCACTTAAAAAGCACTAATGAAATTTTTGGTGTACTTGGATAAATATGATAATATTCCGTTTGAGTGGTTCTAACGTTTACCATGAAATTACTCCTTAAAGTATAGTTTATAAACATTTATATTCAGGGTAAACTTAAAAAACGCTACTTACGGTATGTTTTCAATAAATAAACACCGAAATCACCAGCCCAAACAATAACACACACGATTGTGGTGACGTATTTTTTAAGTTGTTTATTTTTTTAAATGACAGACCCAGGCATTATAAACTTTATGATTTGCTAGAGTAGTTACCGAAATAGCAATTAATATTAGTTAATTTACCTGTTATAACTTCGATATCCGATAAATCGGTATAAAATCATCACCGGCACCTCTAGGTGTGTTATGCGTCTACGGCTGCATGTATCGCGTGAGCGGCTAAGATATTCAAATGTATATTTACAAAGAGCAACGCCTAGTGTTTCTTGCTAATTCTTCTCAGGGGAATCTGCCTTACGAATGAGCAGTGGAGTTTAATCAGTATGACGATTTCAAGTGTACCATTTCTTTCCTATAAGCCCGGCGTACCCTCGGCAACAATCGGTGATTACACCGACTGGCATCTTTTCACCACCGATATGATTAGAGGAAGGCTTACCGTCAAGCATTCGGACACGCAGGTTGCGAGCGCGGTTGAGGTAGAAAAGGCAGTCACCATCGCGCAGCATATAGTACTCCAAATTGCGGTGGCTCTCTAGCCACACTCCTGAGCGGTCGTCGTCAGCTGACGTCAGGAAGAGACCATAATCTGGAATCATTTAAAAACCTGCTGTTAATAAATGTGTATTAGATTTCTCACAGATAGCGCTACGGTAAAAAGTCGTTAAAAATCAAAAAACAAAGATCTGCATTGTTGCAGATCTTTGTTTGTTGTTAAACTTCTATTTCATATAAAAGAGGAATTACACTTTTATAGTAAATGAACTACTTTCAGGGTATTGATCAGCGCCACCTTGATATAATACGGAATTTCGGAATTTGACTAAAATCCATTAAAATCATCAGTTACCTTTCGCATCGTCAGCACCAACCAGCTTCTCCTTGACAATGTCAAGGGCCTTATCAACCCTCATGCTGGTATCGAATAACAGCGTCCTCGTCACCGCACCCTCGTCCTGAATGATCTTCAGCGAGAGCGGCGCCATCTTTTAGCTGGAGACAAAAGTTGGCATTGTTATGTACAAGAATACTATTGCTCCAATATTACTGGGCACATATTAGATTTTTATTTTTATATTTTAAAAATATTGACTTCCATCTCACCTAATGGAAAATGACGATGAGGTCGACAGTGGAGCATGCAGATCTAAATAATACTTACTTACTTTCGCCTTTAAAACGCTCGAGGTATAACGTTCAGGGAACTAATACGCAAGCAGGGAATTCCATTCCAGATCCGTTCACACACAACATATGGGAGGAACCTCTGCCTACATCTAGTCCCTCAATGATGAAAAGAGGAATAAGGAATCAAATCACGATTTCGACACTGGAAAGGTAAAATGTCTAACGTGTATTTGGAAAATAATACAGATGAGCGATTTAACTACCTCAAATGGCTTTGGCTGGTCCGCATAACAGTGAAAGTGTTGAAGCAATCACTTTGGAAAACTATATAGTAACCTTGAGGACATACCCTGATTACTATACGGTGTGGAAACACGAAATTTTCACGGTAGAAAAAAAAAAACTAGCTTCGAAATTTTACAAGAAAACCGCAGTATTCAATAGGTACTTTACATACACCAATATTTTCTTTTTCATATCAACTGAAGTAAATAGAAACACATATAGTATACGATAGTATAGATTATATAGATTAGTATAGATAGTATACATTTGTATCTTTTGGCAATACAGTTTTATTATTATTATTATGCATTTTTCAAATGTTTGCTTTCGTTTGTAAAAAATAAATTCTGCGATAAAGCCACCTAAGCAAAATAAACCGTATTATTACAGGAAATTTTTGAATTCGAGCTGAGGTAGTTATAGTTATAGTTATAGAGTCGTAAGTAAAAAAATCACTAGAAACTAGAAAATTTCTGCTTTTCCATATAACAAATAAAATTAGAGCTATGATTCTTTTTCTTAAAAAAAATACTTTAAATCTCTCCTCTCCTATAATATTTTCCAAATGCACCTTAGACGTTTTACCTTTCCGGCATCGAAATAAATCATTTGATGATATCGAGTAACGGGACGGACAGATAGTGGGCCTGGTGATAAGTGACACGCCTGTCCATAATAATTGCAGTGTCACTCAAAGATCTCAAAGATCTGAGACATAAAGTTGCCAAATCTCATGTGGCTGTAGTTTCCACCAACACCCTTACCCTTCAAAACCAGAACGCAACAATGCGCACATTACTGCTTGGCGGCAGAAATAGGTAAGGAGCTACTAAAACTATTATATGACAATCTATTATTATACCTTAATTTTATTATACTTAAAACTCTACAGTCTACAAATTATATATTAAGCTTTGATTGTTCCATATTGAAAAGTTAAAAAAAGATTTAGTCCAAAAATGTAGTTACGAGAGC
The DNA here is from genome assembly GCF_003589595.1 of Hyposmocoma kahamanoa. Taxonomy (NCBI): domain Eukaryota; kingdom Metazoa; phylum Arthropoda; class Insecta; order Lepidoptera; family Cosmopterigidae; genus Hyposmocoma; species Hyposmocoma kahamanoa. The sequence goes on from NW_020653766.1 coordinate 1,379,189, forward strand.
CGACAATACGTGACTTAAACTTAGAAATTCGAACCGTTGAATTCTGGTCTAAATAAAATACGCTTATTACTTACCTCTTTCAAACTCCACAATGTTAATGTACAATGCAATCCTTCAGATAGCACTGTATCCTGTCCTAAAGGGGTAATGATTTCACAATGCGGTCAAACCGAGTAGCACAACATCTATTTTTCCTCCTTGAATAGGAAAATAAATATAAAAAATAGTCTCCAATGTCAACATTTTTCGATATGTTATTTGAGTTAATTATTAATTGTATGGGCTATTCAAGAATAATACAAAATATTATATAGTAACATACAAAAGAAATACCTGCGGATTATAAACAATATACGTCCAAGACACAATGCAGTATTTTATTACCGAGAAATTTTTAGCTCTTCCCTCTATTTACTTTTTAGAAACTGCCATGTTTGTTAGACAACATTTAGATCTTTTTGAATCTACTAGTGCTACCGACCATTTTATTCATTAGCAGTACAATTCCTTGTCAAAGAGTTCGTCCAGGGTAGCACTGTCACCTAACCTATTTCTGCCGCCAAGCAGTAATTTCAGCATTGCTGTGTTCCGGTTTTGAAGGGTACGGGTGCTGGTGAAATTAAGGCACGTGGGACTTGTCAACTTATGTCTCAGGGTAACAGGCGCAGTGGCAGAGCCCCTGAGATCTTTGCGATTTAAAGCTCTGACTGGCACTGGTTATGGACAAGCGTGAAGCTTACCATCAGGCGCAAGACTTGTTCATCCCGTCACTTGATATTATAAGAACGAAAAGAAAATATTAATTTATAATAAAATAGGTACCAGACTCGCTACAAAGAGAAGAAAATGACAACATATTCAAACTAACTGGGTGATAAATCTGTCATAGATTTCTCATAGATGGCGTTACGACTAAAAAGTCGTTGAAAGACCAAGTACGACGCAAGCACATAGAAAAATTCGTGAGGTCCGTTGGTTCGTTCCGTGGCTTAGTTGGTATAGCGTCTAGCACGGTATGCAAGAAGACGTCGGTTCAAATCCGACCGGATCGAAGGAATTTTTTCTGAGTGTTCGATCTTTGTATTAATAATTATAACAAACTAGTGGAGTAATTTCACAAAAAATAATTGAATATCAATTCAATAAAAATTTAATTAACATATTCAAAGCCAAATCAAAGTCTCTATGGTAAACGGGTGCTGCTACAGTGTGAGAGACTTCAAGGACTCTTCTAGAAGAAGACTTGAAAGAGCTGGTAAATTCAACTTTTCCATCATGTAACAATTTTTCTTTCCTTCTTTCTAACCTTCTGTGAATTTGTGTCTATTTTAAGTACTCTAAATATTATGACGAACGGCTATGGAGTGGAATTCCCTGCCTCCAGACTTGGTGCTTGAACGTTATAACTTGGTGTGCATGCTCCATCGTCGACCTCATCGTCACTTTCCATTAAGTGAGATGGAGGTCAATTACTATATATATACACTTTATAATAAAATGAAAAAAATCTCTAAAGTCAGTTTCTTTTTATTAGTTATTCAAAGAGAACTAACCATTCGTTACACCCCAACGGGATATGTTAGTATGTGTACTTATCATGTACTTATTACATATTTGTATAAATAAAAAATAATAAATGTTTATATTTTTTTTTATAAAATCAAGGGACAGGACGAACAATTGTAGCGCCAGATGGTAACCTACACGCCTGTCCATAATCAATGCCACTCATGTCCACTTGCACTAAACCTAGGTACGTCTTAAACCAATAATTGCAATGCAAAAGACACTCTTAACACATTGTTTTAAGAGTGTCTTATCAATTTAAGCATTGGTTTAAGACATACTTAAGTTTAGTGCAAGTGGACACCAGAGTTTTAAATCGATCAAAGATCTGAGAGGTACTACCACTGCGCCTTTCACCATGAGACATAAAGTTATAGTGAGATATAATTTCACCACCACCTTTACCCTTCAAAACCGGAACGCAGTAATACTGAGATTGCTGCGTGGCGGCAGAAATAGATAAAGTGGCAGTACTTCCCTGGACGAGCTCGTTCACGCGGAGGTCTACTGCTAGCAAAATTTTGTGAGTTAGGTATATCATAACAATGCTGCGAAAGAACTTAATACAATAGGTAGAATGTTCTCTTCAAATAGATAAAGCGATTACAGGAATGATTGAAATTGCCAATTATACAGCCACGAACGAATAGAATACTTTTAGTGTTCGATATTTGTAAAAATAATTGAATATCATGATAGTAAACAA
>NW_020653766.1:1381560-1391563 GCF_003589595.1 Hyposmocoma kahamanoa
AAAAAAAAAAAAAAAAAAAGGTACGTCTTAAACCAATAATTGCAATGCAAAAGACACTCTTAATACATTGTTTTAAGAGTGTCTTATCAATTTAAGCATTGGTTTAAGACATACTTAAGTTTAGTGCAAGTGGACACCAGAGTTTTAAATCGCAAAGATCTGAGAGGTACTACCACTGCGCCCGGCACTATGAGACATGAAGTTATAGTGAGATATAATTTCACCAGCACCTTTACCCTTCAAAACCGGAACGCAGTAATACTGACATTGCTGCGTGGCGGCAGACATAGGTAAAGTGGTAGTACTTCCCTGGACGAGCTCGTTCACGTGGAGGTCTACTGCTAGCAAAATTTTGTGAGTTAGGTATATCATAACAATGCTGCGAAAGAACTTAAGACAATAGGTAGAATGTTCTCTTCAAATAGATAAAGCGATTACAGGAATGATTGAAATTGCCAATTATACAGCCACGAACGAATAGAATACTTTTAGTGTTCGATATTTGTAAAAATAATTGAATATCATGATAGTAAACAAGGTCATATTCAATAAAGTTAACATTAGAAATGTATGTAGGTATATTATTTATAAATTGAATACCAATTAACCCAAATTCGATAATTCTTAACATTGTATTTACAATGGTATAATATAATTAAATATACAAATAAATATAAATATTACACATCACGTTACATATACGTTGCTGCGATTCCAAAATAAGTAACAGAAGCACTTGTGTTTTGGAAATCGGAAACACCCAGACCCGGAACAATATACAATAGTTAGTTTTCTATATTGACCCGGCCGGGGATCGAACCCTGGACCTCAGTGGTCATCGAATGGATGTAAACTATACTTCGCATACATAACATCTAATTAATGTGAGCATTACTGCGTTTCGACTGGGACTTGTCAACTTAGGTCCCAGGATGACGGGCGCAGTGGTGGTCAGACCCTTACGAATCTCTGAATTGCACTGCAATTGCTATGGGTCAGGGGCGCTTGTTCGTCCTGTTACTTGGTGTCAGAAAAAAATAATAAATGGAATACAATTCTAATCTAGACCCATGTCGTCTTCACATACATTTTTATTCAATACGTAATTATTTCTTTACGAGCTACAACATTGTCAACGTCGCGAGTCATAGATAAGTGAAACTAGCGCGAAATCGTGGTGAATTGCACACACTACAATTCAATAGTGACGGAAGTCGAACTATGGATAAGGATAATGATAAAACACGCATGTAATGCGATAACGTGTCATTATTTCACATTCATGTCGATTAGCTCTGCATTTCCCCGCCCCGACTCGGTTGTTCAAATTAAAAGAAAGTTTCTTTTTAATTTTCGTATACTTGGTTTATTATGTGACAATGCGACCTCCTTTATCATTGTCCCACTTTTTTATCACCCACTTTACTAGCTCCAGGCCCGTTTTAAAATTTTGAATCGTTTTCGAATTCCTTTTCCCTAACGTTGGGTCGTTTCGTCATCATTCTCATCAAAATTCTCGAAGCGAGAGGATGTCCTTACTTATTTATTTATTTATATACTCACGCCCTTAGATTCCCATTTGGGGGATAGGCAGAGACTGTCGATCGCCACTTATCCTTACAAACCTCTCTTTCTTCACTTACATTCATCAATCTTTTCATATCTCTTATTTTTGTTGTGACACTCCAGCCTTTTTAAGAACAATCTCAGTTTGATCGGAGAATGTTTTTTGTGACCGTCCTCTTCCAATGATTCCGTCTACGTTAGCTCTATGTATTTCTTTTGTTAATCTACATTCATTCATCCGCATACCCTTTTCTATTTTTGTCACTACATCCTGTTTCAAACCACATTTTTGACGGATCACAGCATTCTTCACTCTGTCACACAGCCGCACACCACATATTCTTCTGAAGGATCTCATTTCAATTGCATTCACTGTACTCTCATGCTTGTTCTGCCACAACCAACACTCACTCCCATGCATTAGCGTTGGAACCTACACACCATTACGTACCGCCATTCGGGCTTTCTCAGATATAGACTGGCTGCACGTCATTCTCTTTATGGCCCATTTAACCGCACTTCCTTATTTATTATCATGTTAAACTCCAACTTAAAACTGTGAAGTTAGATATTTATACGCGTATAGGCCATCTTGGGATAAGTACCTGGACTTTTGACCGTTTAGTGCTAGTAGGGTGTGTTTTATATTATTTGTACCTCTTTTATATTATTGTATTACTAGCTTTTGCAGCAGTAGAGCTCCTTGTGAATGAGTTCGTCCAGGGGAATGCTGCCACCTTTACTTTTTTTTTGTTCCAGTTTCGAAAGATAAGGGTGCTGGTAAAATTTTAACACACATGGGATTTGTCAACTTGTGTCTCAGGGTGACGGGTGCCGTGACAGTGCCCTCCGATCTTTGCGATTTAAAGCTCCGACTTTTTCGTACTGTCACTTTTTTAAAAATGCGAACGACTAACTTCGTTCGGTGAATTGATGGACCTCTCTTTCTGAGAAGTTGTCATTTAGCAGATATGACCGTATTGTACTGTGGTATTAGTAATAAACATATATCATTGAGAAGTACGGTCGTTTAATTTACGCTACAAGCGCCCCTACTTCCATCCACCTCTTAGCGACCCTGCCTGGATACATAGGGAGCGACTTTATATGGACTTCCAACTTGACAAACATTGTTTCTGCTAAATACGCATACCATAACACGCCATCATAGCAGTATAGCGTCTGTATATACATAAAACACCTAATAATATACCTACGTAAGCAGGTATTTTGTAAACTTGTTTAGCTAGTTTGTTACTAAACTTTGAATATGAATAAATTTTGAATGAAGAGTATATTAAAACCATAGGCCGGAGTAAGCAGTATATTTACCTAGAGTTGCATAATATTTATATAAAGTGAATAATACCTCTCTCATATATTAACTCTGATCGCAAAGCAAGTTATAACTACAAACACCCAGACCCGAGACAATATAGAAAGGTGGATGACCCGGCCGGGGATCGAACCTAGGACCTCAGAGATGTCGACACAGTGAAAATCGGTGTGCAAGCCACTTGACCACGGAGGTTATAAATAATAAATCTCGAATTAATTAAAAATGAGACAAAATTCAAAATAGAAAAAACTACATTTTTATTTACAATTACAAAATTGTAATTGCTACTATACCTCGAAAAATATAAAATAAAATACAAAACAATAAATCCGGGATTTCAGACAGTGGTATTATTATTATATTATTGACGGAATAAACTTACCAATTCTTCTCAATTGACTATACTTTTTAATGTTATTAATAAAAACCAATAAATACACCCAAAAAACAATCCAAGAACTTGACAAAACAACTAATCATTCATCAAACAGAACAACACTGGAATAACCCTAAATAATAACTCGAACAAACAATGCACTACAAAACACGTTTTACACGTAATGTATAAATAATAAATTCACTACAGATCCTTCCAGTTCGTCGGTACAAAACAGACTGGCAGATTTCTTGGTAAAACAAGAAAATGACGTCACGCTGGTGTATCATCAACCGATGACCAATCTAAGGATGTCGGATGTGACTATCTTTACGACAAACTCGGAACTTGAATTGTGAACTGATCTAATCGGTGCTAATCAGAAGTTTGACCTTCGAAATCATCGTCATATTTTTAATTGATCAGCCGCATCATCGGACGGTCAAGGGCGCCTACCAGAAGTGATTCAAGTATTTACCTTCTCAGCTATACATATTGTCACGCGCCGAATGGGGTAAGCAGATACTGCGGAGTTACATTAACCACGCGCACCAATAGTTATGCTTCTGTTGCTTTTGTTGATGAAGTTTCTCTATTGTAAGCTGTCCTGGATCTAAAGGTGAGCCTTTATGCAAAAATTGGGGATATGAGTGGCTAGGGTATTTGCGGTTGTCTCTTGTTTGTCCACGTACAGGGTCGGGAGCGCGTCATGCTTGACATTTAAGATTTAATTTCAACTCTGTGCCGCTTGCGATAGGAACGGTCCAAGGTCCAAAGTTATTATGCTCTTGGCTGTACCTCGTTTCAGGACTGCAAATAGTGTATTATGTGTGGAGGTTGGGAGGAAGAAGATTGAAAATTGAAAATTAATAATTTAAAAATGAAATCAGATTTTTGTTGGATTGCGAGTGGCGTCTCTGTCGTATAGGGTCCTGGCAGATTACCAGCGTCGCGGGCAGCCGCGTCATTTATGCTAAGCCAGCGTCTTTTTCACTGTCATGACTTCCAAGTGTAATATTAGTAGATAAGAATATCATTATTGTTATATATAAGTTAATGCCTATATCATGTATCTGATGTCATGGTGGTGAATAAAGCTTTTATCTATCTATCTTATATCGCATGCGCTACAATAAGTGAAGATTCGTTAAATCGGTTGAAATAACCAAAAATAATAATAATAATAAACCTGGAAGTGCTCGGAGTTTGATCTTAAACAGTAAAAGTGTTCAATGAAAAAATATATAATGAAATTGAGGATTACTGTATACAAAAAACACAAACTTACCTCGAAATTTTACAAGAAAACCGCTACATTCAACAGGTACTTACATACCAATGATTTTTTAAATATCAACTGAACTAAATAGAACATGTATATTATACGGTATACATTTTTCAAATGGTTTTAATTTCATTTGTAAAAAAATAAGTTCTGAAATAAAGCGAGTGTCTCTGCAGATCGCCCCAAGCAAAATGAACCTTATTATTAGTACGGGAAAAAATAAAATTCGAGCTAAGTTAGTATCAGATTAGATTAATGTTTATTTGCCAAAATACAGTAAATATACAGGTCTTAAATTAAATTGGTACAATGTATTCAACCTGCAAGCAGGTGTGCAAATATATTGGAATTTATTGGTACAGGTAATTGAAGTTAATTAAAATGTCAAATATTTCTAAATTCAAAGTATTCCTTATTACTATAGAAGCAATGTGTCATAAGCCATCTTGTCAATTGTAGTTTAAAATTATGTCCGTGTAGTAATTTAATGTCACTTGGTAAATTATTAAAAATCTTAATGCACATGTTGTAGCAGTTATTTGTGTAAATTATTTTATGGCAACGAGGTTGATATAATTGATTCATAATTTTAGGCCGTGTTTGTCTTTGAAATATTTCGCCACGTATTTTAAAATGTTTAGGATTAGTCTTAACAAACACACAGATGTCTCTGATATACATACCGGGGAGAGGTAAGATGTTTAGTTTTTTAAATAGGGGCTTGCATGTGTCATCTGCTTTAGCGCCACAAATTGCGCGAATGCATTTTTTTTGTATTATAAAAACCCTACCTACATCTACGGAGTTCCCCCACAGTATAAGCCCATAACTTAATACAGAGGAGACGTAACCGTGATAAGCCATCATTGCAGCGTCATGAGACACGGTTTGTCTTAGCCTACGTAGGATTAAAGCTAAATAATCGAAGCTTAAAGTTAAATAAATATTTTACAGTTCACGACTGGCAACGTTGGTTTGTTTGAAAAAACAAATATAGACGATTTGGACCCAAAAACATAGTTCCACTTCCTACAAATAATCTTTATATCATAAGTCAAAGTCAAAGTCAAAGATTATTTATTCCATAGGTAAAATAAATTTACACTTGAAAACATTGACTTACAATTATATGGACCTCGGGTCCGCGCTAAAAAGTGTCCGAACTTATAGGGCGTTAAAATCGTATACAGAGCGTCATTCACGCTTTAGTCTTCGTTTGTTCGACTGACAGCGAAGCAAGCAAAATTAAACAGTACTGCGATGACATTACAATTTAAATTCAACGTTTTAGCTTTTTCATATTCCTTTACATGTCACTACGTTTAAATAGGCCGACTTGGGACATTTTTTTCGTGGCTTTCGTATTAGACCCGTCGTCCATTTATGTGTAAGTCAATGCTTGAAAACGTCACATTTAAGCTACTGCTCGTTCACTACGCTGACCTCCTTGAGAAGAACGAGCAAGAAACTCTAGGGATTGCTCTTTTCAAATAAACTTAAATGCTATGAAATACACTTTGAATCAAATTTGTGTGGATTTTGGAGCCATGTCGTCTTTCCATACATCTTTATCTAACACGTAGTCTTCAATTTTGTAATATGATTTTTCGATCAAAATATTTTTAATTTAGTTTTTAAACTTAGGAAATGATAAATTTAATACATGCTCCGGAATCTTGGTGTAAAAACTTATACAGTTCCCCATTGACTTACAATTATATGGACGTCGGGTCCGCGCTAAAAAGTGTCCGCACTTGTAAGGCGCTAAAATCGTATACAGAGCGCGACACTCCGCTTTAGTCTTCATTTGTTCTACTGACAGCGCGATACTGCGATGACATTACAATTTAAATTTCGAATAGGTTGACTTGGAACATTTTTTTCGTGGTTTTTGTATTAGACCCGTCGTCCATTTATTTGTAAGTCAATGCAGTTCCCCATAAAAGAGTTGTTTACCTTGGTTAACATAAGCAAATTACGTTTGAAATGTCATATTGATTAAACTATGCTGCGTATTCGTAAGGCAGATTCCCCTGAGAAGAATGAGCAAGAAATTTTAGGGGTTGCTATTTGTAAATAAACATTAATAACACCTTTTATCATTTACAATATTCATTTTAAACATCATAGATCGAGATTACCTGCAAGAGCTATGCGGGTCACTATCATGGATTCTTGTCATTATAGTGCTAAAGCTCGTGAATGGCAATATTTGAATATCAACCGCAATCTTATCTATAGAAGCGAAGAGATACATTGCCCCCTAAGTGAATTCGTGACTTTGTGAAGACGACTTTCAAGAACAGCTAATTTATTTTTATTTCTCCTATTAATGTCATGTCTGTCACTATTTTTCATTAAAAAAATACTATTTCACCTCACTAGCTTTCTTTCTCATTAGAAATCTGCGCGCAAAAGCGTTATTGAAATCCGAACTTGACGATGGACTATCAACTTTTTCTTCTGATGAAAAAAAAGAACATAATGACACGTTTAACTACGCGATTTGTCGTAAATTATATAGTGTAATACAAATCCGCCGGTATATTTTATTTTTATTACTGTTGACATTAAATTGACAACGATAAGTAATGTTGTATTAAAACTAATTTGTTATAGCTCAGCTTCATTTTCCTCGCTATAGTGAGGTGAAAAGCTGTTTTGCGTCTCGTAACCATATCGTTAAAGACTCTCTGGGGCCCAGATTGTAAATTGTTCTAACCGCACATTTCTGCAGATATTTTTTATCGGCGGTATTACCCCAAAGCAAAATGCTGCATGTCAAAAAACAGTGAAAGTAGTTAAAGTTAACCAATCTAGCCGTTTCAATGCCTGAAAGTATTCGTAATATAACAATCGCGTACACTGCGATCTTTTCCTCTACTCTCTGTTGTTCTTGATATTTTTAGGGGGCTTTTTTTGAGGATTTGCTTGACTATATAGCCTAAGAGAACAATGCCCAAATATGAGTTATCGCGTTATTATAAATATACGTGTAAATACATAGTGATAAAGTATAAACTTAACAAATCTAGTAATTACACAGCAATGTCATAATCGTCGTCAATCTATTATACGTCCCAATGGTGCTGGGCTGGGGTCTTTTTTCTAATATTAAGTGAACCACGCCAGATGGTATACTACACGCCTGTCCATAACAGTTGCAGACACTCGGACTTCAAATCGCAAAAATCTGACGGGCATTGCCACTGCGCCTGTCACCCTGAGACATAAGATGACAAATTCCATGTGTCTGTAATTTCACCTCTTTCTGTAACAGCACCCTTGCTCACATTACTGCTTGGCGGCAGAAACATGTAAGGTGGCAGTACTTCCCTTCTTTATGGAGCTCTACTGCCACTTAAAACTTGGACTTTGGTCCAAATTTGGTGATAATATGTATACAGACTGAAAAACAAATTTGCCTATGTGCCATATATAATTCTCGAGTAAATAAACATATTACCATGATTTTGGCAACTCAGCAGTTTGGATATGGGCGTCCCAATTACAGCATGTGATCAATAAGTTACCATATTATTGTAATGTCGTCGGATTTTCGTAGTGTACCAAATTTTAAGTTGGTATACTACGTCCCAACACTAACTGAGAAAAGTGCTGATTATCTTTAAGCAGTTGAACAGCCAACCATCCCAATTAAAATAGCCGTCAATAAAACCAAGTTAAACGTACCAAAAATAACCATGTATGTATGAAAATACTGATGGGAGTGGTGGAGGCGAATGAGGTTTGTCAGGATGCCGGTGGGAGAAAGAAGTTATTTTTTTTATTTAATCATTTATTGCACAGGAAAACACAAATCACATTTAGTAAAATGGAAACATTAACAAAAAATTTCTTACTGCAAACCAAAATACAGGACAAAATAATTACATCGGGTTTACGTGCACAATAAAACAAAATTAAATTATGTAATGAACTAATAATAAAAAAAAAATAGCAAACATATTAAATTACTACAGACTATATAAATACTTAGACAAATACATATTTCATGTTTGGTGTGGGCCAGCGGGAAAGCTGTGTACCCTATTTTAGAAAACTAAAGATTTTAACCCTACCATCTATGTATATTTACGAGGCCTGTGTTTATATAAAACAAAATCCAGGCAACTTTAATCTAGTGAATACCAGACATCCCAGAAAAACAAGGAACAAAATAGAAATACGGCCAAAACAACGCCCCACCTTGGAATTTTACAATAGAACGATGTTTATATAGGCACCTAAATTATTTAATAAAATACCAGATGCAGTTAAAGAACTAAATTGTAAGCAATTTAAAATAAAATTACATAATTTGTTAGTTACACAATGCTACTACAATATAAATGATTTTTAATAGATAACATACAATGTAAAATTTAACCACTGTGCGTGATTGAAATAAGAATTGTGTAAAATATTCGCATGCCAAGTTTTGGTGAAATGTACGATCTAATAATAATATACTATAACACCATCGTAAACTACATTTTTCAGCGAATAAGTATCTTGTATTCTTGTATTCATATTGTTTAACTTTGAACATCATGCATTTAACAACAAAACGCAAGATCGTAACATACGTTTAAACTGTCACGAGAAATGGCCTCATCATCAGGCAACAAGTGCAACATAGTGACATAATTCACTACTTAACAGAAAAGAGCTTCGTCGGCAACCAACACACATAGCACACTAAGAAAAACCTATCATTATGTCATAAAAATTGTATAAATAGTAATACGATTTATAAATATACTCAGTTATCTACTACCATCTGATTTTAACTCATCAAACACATCATCCTGCTTAATACAACCCTCTACTCCTTTCACTGTAGTCAAGACACCTTTAGCCATCAGTAGATCGGTTATGTGAGTCTGCTTGAGTGAGAATAATACCATTCCAGTACACATTGCACGACATGTACTTCCTTACCTCGTTCCAACATTCCGTTTGTCTTGCATATATATTTCTCCGTCTATATATTTATGGTTAGGTTAGGCTATACACCGTTAGGTTGTAGGGCTACACTATTAGATAAATTCATTGGAACGACTCTTGAGGTCTCAGGGTTAGGGTTAATAGGGTAGTCTATATTTTTATCTTAACTTTACCATAATTTCATGCACAGCAGGCGGTTGGTATTTGCAGCATCCAACACCACATACTACTGACAGACATACACATACACAGACAAAAGATTGAAATTTATAACTCACCGCTTGAGTTTAAAAACGGTTGTTTATGTGTATATTTGAAAAATAACGTAATATTTTGAACAGCCTGTATGACAAATCCCTTATCGACGTGCAGGTGTCCTCACAATGTTATTCGTTCAATGTCAATGCAAATGTTTAGACAAAGCGAGATTCCTTATGAGTCACTGTTTATGATTACTCACTGATCTACGTGCTAACATTTATGTAAA
>NW_020653766.1:1401563-1439763 GCF_003589595.1 Hyposmocoma kahamanoa
ATTTGCCCTATTTTGATTTGATCGTATATAAATTTCAAGCGTGTTCTCTAACACAATAATAAGTAATCAGCTTTTATATATATGTAGATGTAAGGCAAAGAACTTTTAGTGCCTAATTATAATTTTTACTGAGTGGGATTATTAATGAGGCATATGAAATCAATGTTAAAATCAGATAAATTATGTTAAATAAAAAAAAACAATTGGGCTTAATGTCTTTTACCCGTAGAGGGAGAATTAGGTAGAAGGGCTCTATAAATAATAAAAATCGTATTTAAAGCGAGATAGATTTATGCACGGACATATCAGAGTTAACGAGAAAAACTGTATAGATATGGGATCAGAGGCAATGCACACAAACTATTACAATCATACTTGACTAATCGTAAACAAATGTCATGCATCAATAAAATATCGACTAAAATTAAAACTGACATATCTTATTTTTCAACTAATAGAACAGTGTTACATGGAGTACCCCAAGGAAGTGTACTAGGCCCTCTATTGTTCCTGATGTATATCAATGACTTTCCTACAGCTACAAAATATCCCATGCTAATGTTTGCGGATGATAGTACCGTAATTTTTGACATTAAGAACCACAATAGACTTGACCAAGAAATAAACAATGAAATAATATCTGTAATAAAATGGTTACAAGACAATAAATAGACTACAAATTAATCTGAGTAAAACTGTGTATATGAGTTTCAGACACAAAATTAATAAAGTATGTACTCAACATAACACAAGCTATATGAATACAAAATTAAAGGAGGAGGAAGTTACAAATTTTTTAGGAATATACATAGACAATAATATAACATGGAACAAACACATAGAAATCTTGTGTATGAGAATAAATAGATTTGCATACGCTTTGTGGAGACTATCTAAAGTTGTAGACCAAGATGCATTACTAACGGCTTACCACGGATATGTAGCCTCAATCATAAGATACGGTATTATGTTCTGAGGTAATGCCAAACGAAGTACGGACGTGTTGATTGCACAAAAAAGGTGCATTCGGGCAAGTTGTGGGTTGTGCCGTATGGACAGCTGTATACCGCAATTTCAAAAACTGAGATTATTAACAGTTCTTTCAATGTATATATTTGAAACGGTTCTTTTTGTTGGGAGAAATCTCACACTCTTCAGCAAGGTGGAAAATACACGAAGACACAATAAATTGAAACTGGTTGCCTGTAAGACTACCCTCTTTTACGATAATATTTGTGCGATGGCGCCAAAACTATACAACAAGCTGCCTAATTATATTTATAATTAAAAGTATATATAATTATATACTTGAGACTAACGACTATTTTGAAAAGCGATTATTTAATTTATTGTCTGGGAAAGCATATTATAAAGTCAGCGATTACTTAAATGACAAGAACATAGAATAATAGTTAACCACCACAAAATAATGATATAAATATAATTAAGAATTTAAATTAAAATTAAGATTTGACATTTTGTAATTAAAATTTAGTAGTATACTGTTAAATTAATTTAATTATGTAAATTGTATGCCGTAAAATTGGCAATACGTACTGACACAACAATGTTAAATAAGACCTTATAGACGTGCGTACACAATAAATGATTTCATTTGATTTGATTTGATTTGATTTGAACGGGAAAACAATATTATTTTTTGTCCCTTTCTACGTATGCGGTTTTGGTTGTATGACTCAACACTCGTTGAGTCCTGCAAATCCTTCCGAGTGTTTGATGTGCATCGATTTTATGTGTTTGTGCTTTTAAGAAGTGTTTTACACAGTTACTAACCGTTCCTTCGTAGTAATTGACAATTATTGCAGCTCACAATAATGGTGCATTGTTATATTTTAGGCTGTAAAAGCTGTACGGAACGAAAAATTCCCAACATAACCTTTCACACGTAAGTTTTAATTTTTCATTATAATCAATGAATTTTCTTGTATGAATTACTAGTGAAATGCTCTTACAAGCCTGGAATATTACGGTTTCATGTATTTTAGATGATATTTGAAGTGTTTTTCTTGATTAAAAGATTTTTGTTTGCATCGTATAAACCTCCTAAAATAAGGAGAATATCTTACTTTTGTCAAATATGTCCATCTCGCTCTACCAGCAGTGGTTATGATATGCTAGGAAGAGAGATCAAATAAATATCGTATAAATTAAATTAGACAGCCTTATGTTGATTTCAGAGATACCGTGCTTTTGCCTCTATTTTTTCCCCAATTTATGGGTCATTTTAAATATTGTATTTTTTTTACTTTTCAATACTTTTTCAGTTCGAAATATGTATACTAAGTTAATACTGTTCAAGAGCCAATAAAAAAGTAATGATTTGTCATAATTGTTTTATTAGGTTACTAAAACTCCAAGCTAAATGTGGTCTGACGGATTCTCCCTCCTTCGACTCGGCAGATTTCATCATTATCGTGAACCCATTTATACGTCCCACTGCTGGGCACCGGTCTCCTCTCAGGCGAGTGCTTAGGCGACAGTCCACCACACTGGCCCAATGAGGGTTGGGGACTGCACACGTTTTCGGAGGACTTTGAACCTTCTTCAACGTTTCATCACGATGTTTTCCTTCATCGAAAAGCTCATGATAAATTTCAAATTAAATTTCGCACGAATTCCGAGAAACTCAGAGGTGCGAGTCTGGATTCGAACCCACGACCTGAGAGGCAGTAGGTCAAACCATTAGGCTACCACGGCTTCATTTTCATTTCAATTTCTTTAACGGGGTAAAATTTTAAAAGTAGACAACCCAGAATTTATAGGTACTCTGTTGGTATCCCTTTTCAGTATACGCGAGAAGCTTCTCTATTCTTTTTTTTATTCTCCCTCTACGCTTTTACCCATCGAGTATATAACCAGAAATAGAGACGAAATAAGGGCCATCCATCCCTGACAATTCATCAGGTAAATAGGCCTTATATCACTTTTAAATATCAACTCTCGTTTGCGCCGAATTCACGAATTAGAAAGCTGATAGTACAGCGCCAACAATTGACCTATGTGTATGTCTCCGTATATTCCAAAAATATTCTCTATTTATTGTAATAAAGACAATATCTCTAACTATGGGGGGCTGTACCATACGGTGGTGTGGGATAAACTGCAAAACATCTAATTACAAAACAAACGGAATCACATTTCATCGTTAATTCAATATTAAATATGTAATTTTGCAATTTTCGTTCATTATAGCAAAGCTCAAGTTAAACTGGTCAATTTAGAGTAAAACAAGTAGGTCAATGACGACACTCGTCAATTGTTTCGAATTCGGACTGGCCAATCGGAGCGCAGTTGTCACTGCAATGATTTGGCAGAATAGTTTTCAAACAAATTAAATGACATTTCGTCTCTATTTCTGGTTATATACTCGATGCTATTACCACAGGGTGAATTTTACACTTCTAAAGCAATATAATAACCCAACACTCATAACCCCTCACGATAGAAATAAATGTAGGCTGTACAAATATTTCTCCCGACCCGGGAATCCAATCCGAGACCTCTGAGTGGCAGTCCAGCTTGGTAATCGTTCGGCCACAGATGCAGTTATGTTTGTAAAACCTAAAATCTAAATTCTAAAATATGGACTAGGTGAAGGTGGGAGGTACCTACATAAAGGAAAGTTCCTTTACAGAATAAAATAAGAAATTTTGGTCCTTAATATAATAAAACAATATCCACATAAAATATGGGTTTCGTAAGTACACATAAATATCACTTCACGAGGTTTAATTCTCTCTTTTTTATTTTGTGAAATATTTTTCGTAAAGAATCTTGTTGAATTACTGTGAGGTGTGGTCAAGCGAGTTAGTAAGTGCAGGCGGCTAGCGTTCACCATACTAATGGTCGTTAAATCGAGACTCTTGCGCAAAACACTGAGATTCTTCGATACATTTCACAATTTTAGTTGTTATATCACTACGCGGGGCAAAGGCGAACAACACTTACAAATACGTTATTTTGTAAGCATTATAGACTCTCACCATGTCGCGGAATTAATTCCAAAGGTAATATGATTATCTATTAAAGCTTCGCCGTTTTTTATTTTAGAGGGCCAAATACTTAGAATAATAACGCATAGAATGATAGAATCATATCAAACGAACTGTCACAAGTGAGACAAAAATCAAATTCATGTAGGCTAGTTTTAGTAGTAGGTTCATTTTCGGCTTTAGTGAATATTTATATAAAAATTCCTTGTGGAATGTATCTATTTTATGTTTGTCTGCCGTGTTTTTACACTCATTTACCGCATATTTCGGCATTTTTAGCTAAAATTCTTGAGCTGTTCGCGGTGCAAGTTGACCTTGAGCACGGACGGCTCGCCCGCTCGTGTAGGCCCTTTGGGAGCGCTTCAATTTAGACTAGGTTTCTATGCGTTGTTATTCTAAGGCCAAATATAAACTAACGCCTTTGAAAGAACTTATGAGATTCTTACTAAATTTTTCCCAAAAAATGGAAGAAAAAAACAATGGAAATGCCTTCAGCCTCGATTACCTACTATTAGAACCGACGTTGCCAAAACTCTCACATTCTTAATTTGAAAGACTACAAAATCCTGATATTGATTGGTCGTAGTTTCAAATTAAAAAAAAATCGTATTGTTAATATAATTTAGAATAGAATAGAATAGAATAGAATACGTTTATTTGCCAGAATACAGTAATTACAAAGGTCTTAAGTAAAATTAGGTACATTGTATTCAACCTGCAAGCAGATGTGCAAATATTAATGGAAGTCAATGTTTCTTAAGTCGCTAAAGTTTCTAATTAATATAATGAATTTGTAAATTCTAAGTATTCTTTATTACTATAGAAGCAATGTGTCAACAGCCATTTTGTCAATTTTAATTTAAAAGTACCTATGTCCTTGTAACAATTTAATTTCGTTTGGTAATTTATTGTAAATAATTATACACATGTTGAAGCGGTTATTCTTATAAATTACTTTATGGCAACGAGGTTGGTGTAAGAGATTCAAACTTTAGCCTGTCGACAGATAGTTGAAGGTTCAATACCTGCACTACCTTTGCAAGTTACAACGTTATGATGTTATATTGAAATGTCAATCAATGTGTTGCCATCTAGCGGTTAATTGTTGAACGACGACAAATTGGAGTTATTAATGTAGTTCTCCAAAAAAGGCGAACATATTGCAGAAGTCTAAGCTTTATTTTCGTTTCTTGTAACAAAAAAAAATGAAATGAAATGAAGATTATTTGACTTGGGACACTGGCTTTATTTCAGAATTTATTTTCTTACAAACGAAAGCTGTTTGAAAAACGATATCGTATATTACACGTATTCTATTTAGCTCAATTGATAAATCATTGGTATATGTAACGTACCTATTGAATACAGTGGTTTTCTTCTAACATTTCGAGGTAAGTTTGTGTAACTTGAACATTTTTAAAAATCGTGTTTCCACACCGTACTATATACATTTTATACATTTTTTTGCAAAGTGATTGATTCAAAACTTTCACAGTTATGCGCAATCAACAAAAGCCATTTGAGGTTGTATAGACTCTTCATATGAAACCAGCAACTAAAACCGACATTTCCAGTATACGTCATTAGCGTGGGTTCGCTTATTGGATATTTGCTTGCCCAGTGTAACGACGCGTTGTCTTATTACCAGTTATCCTGTCAAAGGAATATTTTATTATATTATTTTTCCCCATTGATTTTACTGAGTTGAAAAACCGACAACACTATATATATATAATAGTTGTTGCCATGCCGTACACATAATACCAACAGTTATTACCCGACATCAAAATAGGTTCTGAATTCGACTGTGTTTGTTTTTGTAGTATGTTACCATTTACGCGATAACTAACGGCACGTGTGAACCGATTTTGATAAATAAATAAAATACTTTAACTTAGGCCTAGTTTACAAATCAGGATTATTTTTAGAAATAATTAGAAACTCCTTTTAAGTAAATATATACTAAGAGTCCCGCTCTTCCACATTCACAATACAGGAATATCTAGTGTAATTGATTTTACTTAACAGTGATTTAAGGTTGGGTGTTTATAGTAAATGTGTGTGCGAGCGTGCGTGTGTGTGTGTGCGCGTGTGTAGTAGATTAACAAAGTACAAAATTATCGTTTTGGAGAACAGATCGATTCCACGGATTATACAGTTACATTAACAAAATTATTCAGTTTAGTCATAGTTTAATAATTGTAGCCATTTTATTAGAGCGTTTTTACAGTCGTAATAATTCATTGGATAAGTTTGTAATATTACAGTACAGTTTTCTTGCAAAAGTTGTATTTCTCTGTTGGGAAGGAACGACTATATAGTTTCTTCTTTTACTTAAAACTTTGCTTACCGACCACGTGCAATATGTATAATTTCCTTAACGAAAGAATGTTGCTAAATCTGTAAAGCTCTGATGTGGGAAATTTATACAGTTTAAAGTACGTCACTTTTAACAACGCTCTCTGAATCCTTTCTAGTTCCAAAAATTTAGTCTTTAAAGTATGATGTTTATTAAGTTTGATGATTTTGTTTTTGTTGGGAAAAGGATACATCAGTGGCCCCATACAAATTTGAAGAAAATATTCCTCCTCTAAGGGTGGCAAACTAGGGGATGAATGACTTTTGAAGTAAGTTTTTTAGTACTCTGTACTGAGGTTATTTATCAATTGAACTTGAAAATATAATGTGATATATGAGATGTCACTTTGACCATTACTACAGTAATGGTCAAAGTGATGAAATAAACTACAGTTTATTTACATTGTTTTAAATAATAATGAACAGATTAAGGCGTTACTTTGCGGAAGTCCATGTTAATAAAAATGGAAATAAATTAATTTGGCAATACAAAGCCCAAGTTCTTTGAGTACAAGAAAATTAATTTATTTCCATTTTTTTTTACATTTTTAATCCCAAATACCAATGATTTTACTATACTAGACTTGTGGCACTGCACTATGAGCAGCGCACGTCCCTATTGTCAACATGATTTTCTACGATGAGTGCGATCACTTTTTTATTATTTCTGTCCAATCCAGGGCTTCTATTTTTTCAACGTCTCTTGGCAATCGTCGGATTTCCGTATGCACACGAATATTAATTTCCATGCCCATTAATTACTAGATTTCAAATCTATAATAATTTTAATTTTGAACGTCGTACTTTACGGTTATTTTGTTTTGATTTTCATGTGAACTATGTAGAGCTGTAAAACTATTTTCCTATTTTTAATAACATTTACTCCATGTCAATAAGCAAGTTAACAAAAGTATAAAGTAAATAAAGTATGCTTCTTTTATAATAACTACAAATGAATATTTCTCCAGTTAGGAAATGAAACTATTTTTCCGGATTTAAATCGCGTATACTTGTTTTTTCAGAATGAACTCTAATGAAA
Organism: Hyposmocoma kahamanoa; assembly: GCF_003589595.1. Lineage (NCBI taxonomy): Eukaryota > Metazoa > Arthropoda > Insecta > Lepidoptera > Cosmopterigidae > Hyposmocoma > Hyposmocoma kahamanoa. Next base: position 1,408,974 of record NW_020653766.1, read on the forward strand.
AATCCCAAACAGACATAAGACTGCAGTACTAATTAATATGTTTTAGTTTATTCTAATTTCTATTAATAATTAATAATAAATTAAACTTAATAAAAATTCATTCAATAAAATAATTTGTAAAACTTAATAGAGCGTAAATTGGAATGTTTTCTTTGTAAAATTAAAAATAAGCAATTTGATTAATAACTATTGTAACTATAGTGAAAAAATAGGGTGGTTTACATCAATATTAGACATAACTGGTTGAAGACTGTACCACCTCAGTCAACCGTGACCATGGGACCTGTAAAGGGCCCGAAACGTCGGTTTGTTTGAAAAAACAAATATACGCGATTTAAATCCGGAAAAATAGTTTCATTTCCTATGTGTAACAATCGCGAAAACCTAAGAACTAGATATTTCTCCAGTTATTAATCAATAGTGCACCTGGAACAAAACCTTTTTTTTCCCAGTATGAACGATGATTATACTTTCTCTTTTCGAAATTGGTTTCTTTACACTTTTTTGTTTTGTCTGTCCAAGATTTCTCGTTTATGTGCGATGTGTGCACATATTATTCGTCCTTGAAGACAATATTTTTGCCCTCAATTTCTGAAATTCTCGGAGATACTTGAATCTTCTATATCAGCCCTATTGATTTCTGTTTTATTTATATCAAAAACCCATAGATTTCAAAATTTTTCTTAATCTCTCCAGACAGCCTGTAAATTATGGCCTCAACCAACTTCGCTTTTAAAGTTCTCTAAAAAGGTAGTTCCTTAAAGCGTAAATGAAAATCATAAATCATGTTACGTATGACACAACACTCAAAATCGTCGAAATTTGAACGAAATATTAATAAAATAAATATTCTGTCGTACCTTTTTAGGAGAATCAAAAGGAACTGATTTATCTTTTTTTACCGTATTCTTCTTTACTATTCCGATTGAACCTCCACAAGCTACAGTTACACGTTTTTGGACTTATTGAAAATAACCATTGTTGTCTTTCTTGAACGTATCAGCTTCTTGTAAAAAATACAAGCACACGCTGTAAATTAGCTGTCGTGGCTGTGACTTTAGCGGCTTTCCTCCCATTGTATAATAAATAATAAAAAATGTAATAGCAACTCTATACTTCCAAGTCAACTGAATGCTTCCGGTCTGTACCAAAGGCCGACTGAATAAAAAAAAACCAACGACAGGCGAAACACGACGTTCGCCGAGACACACTGATAAAATAGAAGCACCGTATTTTAAACTAAGTGGGAAGTTTAACAATTGAATATTCTAACACATTTATTTTACTTAGTCTGTCACAGCACTATAATCATTAATCAAAACGGATACTTACAATTGCACACATTTTTAAAAAGAACGTATTCTAAATTAAATAAAGGTTCAGCCTTTTTTCTGGATACAACAAATTCAAGTCATCATCTGTTAGTCGATGTCAGTACAATACGGGACCTAGAGCTAACATTAGATATCCATTTGAATATGCGTGGTCACATAATAAAAACTTTCAAAACAGCTAACAGAGGGCTAGGGTTTATTATAAAGACAGCGTCTCAATTCCGAGACCCGAAAGTGCTGTGTTACTTTATAATGCGTACGTTTGATCCAAGCTTGAGTATAATGCTTTGGTGTGCGATCCTCCAGAAACACAATACGCATTAAGAATTAGAGAGTGCAACGCAAATTTGATCGGTATCTTACTTATTTTCTTACCTCTCACTATTTGTTTCTGCGATGGTCGGTCTTGGCTTCTTACCCACTACTGCCTACTCATATACGATAAAGTAGATAAACCCTTACGATCTCGAAAGACTGGGTCGAATTTTAAGCCCGGTGGGCCCGAACAGACGGCGTGTGTGCAACCTTTTTGCTGATGTATTCGCGGACAATTTCTCTCAACTCATAGCTGCAATAGCACGCTAACTTGAACCAGACTTTTACAAAGGAAATGGAAACTTATCCTTCTACCTTAACGTTCCTTTTAAAAGTGCAAAATCTTTTCATTTAAATCTGTATTAGATTCCAAACATTTCGCCACCGACTTAGATATATCACGTAATTAGGCGAGTTTATTATAATCACAGTCGGTTGCCGCGATGGACTATCGCGCTAGTTTTCCGATTGAAAATTGCACGATGGAACACATTTCCATGCCCTTTTTATTTCGACTGGCTATTATATCAATCCATACTCGGTTTAACGGCTTGTTATCGAGCTTGCAACTTTAAGGGCTGTTCGTATGGAAATTGAATGTTTACTAAATCAAGAAGACGAAGAAACGTGCTAGAAACGCACAGATAAAAAGCTATCCAATTGTATATGAAAGGTTTAAACAAAACAAAACAGATGTATGCAAAAAAAAGCGGAGGGAAAGATTTTGAAGTTCCATGAATCGTGCAAGTTCCAAAAAAATTATCACTTTAGAAGCTACAGATTGCGTTCAATTTTTTTTTTTAAATAGATACGGAAATACTTTGTGTGATTGAAAAAAGCTGCACAGCCAAACTGAAAACTGATTTTATTTAATAGTGACATTTGTAATTTGACAAATAAGGTAACATTTGTTTACGTTGTTACGTTCCATTTTTATATAAATTTTAGCTTTTTTAAAGCTTAATTTAATGGTTAGTCGTATTAGTAAATGTTTATGTACATAATTGTACGTTTTTATTGCCTTTTTAATAATATATTAAACAAAAACTATGCCTTTTGTTAAATTATCCTGATTTCGGTGGTAGCTGATTTCGGTGGATCTGTTAAGATTCTAGTTGCCCAATTAACGGAATCTTATGTAAGTTTGAGTTATTTTTCCTTCCCGCTTAATATTTTTCCAGAAATTAAGAAAAATAATTCGATCACCGAAGTCAGAGAACTTAGCCCCTCTTGAAGAAATGCCCTTATGTGGATTAGATGAGAAAACCAGCTGGTGTTTCATAGTTTTTGAACTAACCCTTATTTTGTTCACTAAAAAGTTAACGATTTTTCAGGTTTTCATGATGAATGATGATGAGTGATAGACTATCATTTTGCGAAAATAGGGTATCTTACAGGTAAATCATATTTGTAAACCATTTGTGTGATCAGAGTGGAATAAAACTTCACGCGTGTCTTAGTCCTTTCAGATCGCGCGATCGGAGTCGATAAAAATAAACGTTAAACTCATTGACTTAAAATTATATGGATGTCGGGTCCGCGCTAAAAAGTGTCCGAACTTTAGGGCGTTAAAATCGTATACAGAGCGTCATTCACGCTCTAGTCTACGTTTGTTCGACTGACAGCGAAGCAAGCAAAATTAGACAGTACTGCGATGACATTACAATTTAAATTCAACGTTTTAGCCTTTTCATATTCCTTGACATGTCACTACGTTTAAATATAGGTTGGCTTGGTACATTTTTTTCGTGGTTTTTGTATTAGACCCGTCGTTCATTTATTTGTAAGTCAATGGTTCTACTAGTAGGTGCAACACTAAATATATGGGTGCAACTGATATCGCGATCAGTGTATACATATTGAAGGGCACACACCCTGCACTCTCTATAGAGCATCAAAAATATTCGGTATTCCTTGGCCAACTCTTAGAGATTTTCAACAGTTCATCGTCCAAACACGATAAAAATAAAAATAAAACTTGTATAATTTCGTGATTTATTACGAGGCTGTATCACGATGATATGATGTATCACGGGCTTAAAGTGACTGTCACATAATTGCCCTATTAAAACAGTAAATTGTTTTGATAATTAAGTATTAATTGTAGAAATATCCGTCGAAAATAATATTTGTATTCTATAATAGTATTAACAACAATTTTCTTGTAGAGTCGAAGCTACAAAATCTCGGCCATCGCAGGAAAGTAGCCAGCTTGTCGGTTTTCTGTCGAATACATTTCGGGCAGTGTGCGCAGGAACTTTTCAATTTAGTGCCACCCTCACCGTTTATCCTTCGGTCGACTAGAAGATCCGCAACACTCCATTCTTATGTCATTGATATTCGCACCATTGACTTACAAATAAATGGACGACGGGTCTAATACAAAAACCACGAAAAAAATGTCCCAAGTCAACCTATTCGAAATTTAAATTGTTATGTCATCGCAGTATCGCGCTGTCCGTAGAACAAATGAAGACTAAAGCGGAGTGTCGCGCTCTGTATACGATTTTAGCGCCTTACAAGTGCGGACACTTTTTAGCGCGGACCCGACGTCCATATAATTGTAAGTCAATGATTCGCACTAAGCGCTTTGCTTCCTCCTTTCTGATGCGTACGGCAAAGGAATGGAATGCTCTACCGGCATCTGTATTACCCGAAAAGTACAATTTGGGGCTATTCAAGGCTAGAGTGAATAGGTATTTTTTTTAGGAAAACGCGTCCCTTAGTCGCTTAACATCAGTTGAGATTGTGGCCAAGAGTGTGTCTGTTATATATTAAAAGAATTACAGCTTCAATAATTAAAAGACAAATTAACTTCCTTCAAACTTTCGGATTTTTTTTCCAAATAATCAGTTGTTTAGGAAATCAAACTATTTTTCCGGATTTAAATCGGGTATATTTGTTTTCTCAAACAAACCGACGTTTCGCATAGTGAAAAAATAGGGTGGTTTGCATTAATATTAGACATAACTGGTAGACGACTGTACCACCTCAGTCAACCGTGACCATGGGACCTGTAAAGGGCCCGAAACGTCGGTTTGTTTGAAAAAACAAATATACGCGATTTAAATCCGGAAAATAGATTCATTTCCTATGTGTAACAATCGCGAAAATCTAAGAATGAGTTGTTTATCACGAAGTTAGATGGGACGATATTAAAGGTACCGTTTTGACCTTTGCCTTCTTCCTCGCAATTGTAAGCTCATATGCAGGTCACCAGACAGTTGCTCGCTTACAACCGCAAATGGTGCCATTACACATACCTATGGCATACTCAAATAAAAGTTAGACAAGATATTGCGTAGCGATTTTACCTGGAGTTTGTTGTTGCGAATGTAGACAAGCCAATCATAGGTGCTTATTTCCTAGCTGACTATGGCTTCTTTATCAGGAAACTTGTTAATATCGTAATAACTTTGACAATAGCTGGATAGCTCAAACACTGCGACCAAATGAGGATTAAACCCAAGAAAGCATTTTATAGGCCACGTCGTTTAGCTCTCGATCGGCTTAAACTTGCAAAAGAACAATTGGAAGAGATGGTTCGTGAAGGCGTAGCAAGTTGTTCGGATTCATCGTGGGCGTCGGCGCTTCACGAATGAAGCACCGACGCCTACGCGGCACCAAAGTGCCGAAGAGAAGAATGTACCTATATTATGTAGTACCTAACTAATGAAATGCTGTCACGTTGGATTTTTACTATAATTCATTCTCGCCGCGTTGCGAAATCAAGACGAATTTATTCTTATAATCACTAACGATATCAAAACTTACAGCCTTACTAATAAGAAACAACTAAACATCTCTTTAATCAATATTTAGTTCAGCATTATTTCAGATTTTAAGCACTATTCAACTTCCTATTACATATAAAAAAAAGGTAAACACTTATTAGTTAAGCAATGTTTAATAAAGAAATAATTACCATGGCAACATTAGAAGGTTAAACCATTAAATATAGCTAATAGAAAGCCAAAAAACAGAAAAAAAAATACTGTCAGATGGCTGTGATTTGACATTTAGAGCGAAAATCTAAAAATTGAATCAAAGACAAATACTAACAAACTCATTGTCTATTATTATCTATTACAAATTTCTTTGGAAAAACGATATCGTTTCGACGAATTCATGTATAACTAACTGGGGCAGTGGATCGTATTGTTTCTTGTTCTCCGTCTAAAGTACCGCAAATCTGCTTTATCACGCCGAATATTTTCCATTTTTTCACAATTCAAAATAAAAATCTTCTCACAGGAAAATCAAAACAAATCTGCTAAACTCAATGACGTTTTCAAATTTCTAATTTTGCTAACAGCTGATTAATGTCAGCCATCTTGTTACTTAGCGAGTTAAACAAGGTTCCTAAGGTGATTAATTAGACAGCTATATAACAAATTAATCATTATATTTAGCACTAATTAATGTTTATAGGTAAGAACTTTTTTAAAACATTGTTTAAAGCGTTATTTATAGTTAAATACTGTCTATAAATAAGGCTATTAGTCTATAACATTTATGATCGTATAAAAATCGCTGGTGCTAAAATTTTTCTCTGTGGTCACCTCAACGTTTCCACTCACGCCGTATTCGCACCATACTGTCTCTAGCGATGATGTTCATAAAGTGCGTAGGCGCATCGCACGCGGCGCTCTCTATCAGTACAGGCATGTAACCATTACATTACGCACTTAGAACCCGGAAAAGACTCGCCTGAATGAAAGTTCTGATGGCAATGGAAAAGTCGCCTCCGCAAAAAGGTAGTCGAACGGTCACATTAGTATGTTGTTATTTTCAACGTTGGAATACCTACTTATCTCTATATACACACTAGCACACAATTACGCGTCCTACACTTGCGCAATCGTGTGCAGGCTTTTGTTTACTTATACATACACATCTTCTTTATTCGTCTTTACTGTATAGATGTCTTACGAAGTTTGCTTAAAATGTCTTGACGACGCGCCTGGGAAGTCCGTCGCTTGCTTCACAAATACACACAGTTCATATCTCATCTTCGGCCCGCCAATTCGCATCCAGCCATTGTTACATCACTGCGGATGATCTCTATAACAATAGTAATTAATAATGTAACACACAAAATCACTCATTACTTCGCCTCACACTAGGGAATTACCTGCACGGTAGAGTAATAGAACAATGAATTTAAATAAACACCGAGCCCAGAACTAATTTAAAAATAATCGTTTCCCAAATTGATCGCCCTCATCTGAGGCTAACAGTGCAAGCCACCGGGGCCACCAAGATCGTCATGTAAGATCGTCGGTCATTAAGTGACATTACCCACGTTCTACTCCAAAAAACAAACAAAACTTGTAACATGACAAAATCGATAATGAAGGGACTCTCTACATAAATTTGTCTTATTTATAGTAAAATGGGTAACATAATTGACTTCATCTTTTTTTTTTTTTTTTTTTTACTATACCAAGAGAGGGGGCGAACAAGTCCTGCGCCTGGTGGTAAGCGATACGCCTATCCATAGCTATTGCAGTGCCACTCAAAGCTTTAAATCGCAAAGGTCTTAGAGGTACTGCCACTGCTCCCGTCACCCTGAGACAAAGTCAACAAGTCCCGTGTGCCTGTAATTTCACCAGTACACCTACCCTTCTAAACCGGAACACAGTAATGCTAACATTACTGCTTGGCAGCAGAAATAGGCAAGGTGGCAGTAGTACCCTGGACGAACTCTTCCCAAGGAGCTCTACTGCTACTAGAATGTTATTGTATGTCCTTACGAAACAAATCCGAAGAAAAATTTAGGATCATGTGGAAAAGGAAAAAAAATAAAAGAAACAGGGAGGCATAACGAGAACCTTGTAGCAATGTGATGGTTGCCTACAAACACATTAGGGAAACAAGCAAAAAGCACAATACTAATGCAATATCTGTACGTGTAATATTATAATTGCATGTAATCTAACATAGATAAGAAAACAATGTAAAATTCTTTTTACGATCCTAACCTTGGCAGACATTAATAGCTATTTTTGTTTAAATTATTAAATTGTAATTTGTACCTACCATTGTTCTGGTCTGTTTGTTGACTAAGGTTCTTTACTAGACATTCGAATACACGTGTCTATCCCTATTGAAAAGGCACACTTTCCATAAGCATGTTATAGTCAACACAAAACAGACTTTACCTACAAAAGTTTAACTTATTGATTTATGATAAAACCCAAAGTGTAATGCCCACGATACCAGTCCTATATTAAAGTTTCGTCGTCCACAGCGCTCGCTTCAAATCCTTCTGGATACAATTTAAATATTAATGTTAACTTTGTACACAGACAAAAACGCTTTTTGTTCAGTTACCTATTTTTTAATTGATCCCGTCTTGTTATCCAATGGTTATTCTACGCCGATTTCTATGATACTATGTTTGTCATTAATTGAACCTACGCGAGTGAAAGCGCGCGCGTAATAGGTCATAAAGAGCATCTAGATTTGAAACGGCGCGCGCGCAGACAGGCATTTGTCAAAGTCAAAATCGTGCTTCACTAAAAGCTTGTGTAGGTATATACACACTTCCTATTGTATATATAAAACATGTAATATGTTATAAATATATGTTTTCTACGTAACTTTTACTAGCTGGGTAATGGGTTGCTTCGGTAACGTACATTTTCTTCACACATACCCCAGATGAGCAAGTGCCGGCTTGCATTTCATCATATTTACGTAAGGTGTTTTTCTATAAATTACTGACCCTCCATTACTTACCCGACGACGGCGCAGCGCCACGCAAAACAATGCGTAGGAGCGCACACGGGCAATTAACTGAGAAATTTACACTTTGGCACGGTTTAACAATTGAGTAATTATTGATTTCGTAAAACTCTAAATGGTTTAATGACCTTAATAATTAATTGAGGCTGTGATAAGAATTAAAATTAAGAATAACATAATTCTCACCATTATTGCTCGTAAGGGAAAAGGTAAACTAAAGTGTAAACTTTAAAGTGTAAACTAGATGGTGAAGCCGGTGTACGGTCAAACCAAAAATGGTTTTTGTTACACCGTTAGCAGCACAAATTTTTGTATATTTTCTGTATCTATTTCTTAATAAATAAATAAATAAATAAAATAGCTTCTCTCATTCGAGTCGGCGCTTTCGTACTAGCTCGTATAATTACTATACTACCTCTATACAATGTCAAATCATCCTTCATTCATCCTCATTACAGTGAAAGTGTTGAATCTATCATTTTGGAAAAAATATATACCTAGTAACACTGATTACTATATGAAAACACGAACTTACAAGAAATCCGTTGTATTCAATAGGTACTCTATTATGTACCAATGACTTTTTTTTATATCAACTGACCTAAACAGAACACGTATACTGTACGACATACATTTTTCAAATAGCTTTAGTTTCGTTTGTAAAAAAATAAATTAAAATGAAGAGTATGGGAAAATTTTGAATAGAAAGTGAGGTAGTATGGATTCTTCAGGGCATCCTGAGTTTGACACGTGTATTAACTTTCACTCAGGACTATTTTTGGCGTAATTAGGGAATTGTAGTATCAATAACTCTCGTTAACGATGAATGAAAATGTCGTTATGAAACCTATAAACGTATAAAGTCAACCAGCACGGGAGACGGAGGTGAACAGTGACCGACAGTGATTGATGATGGTAACATTTACACAATCAAAAAAATGCTGTTAAAACAAACCTATACTAAAATTTATTTGTATTTGCGTTAAAATCTTTAAAAAATTATGAACAGTCTCATGGTAATAATGATTTTGTGACTTTACTGTTCTATGTAGTACCTTCGCTCGTTGGTCGTCGGCATTCATTAGTTTTTTATTCCTTTTACAAATACTGTCTCCAATTACGTACTTTTCAATAAATAAAATGGAGATTTTAGGGTAAAGGTAAATGGAAAAGGGGTAAATTTAATAATATAAAAAAAATGGTAACCATTTTTTGAGATATCATAAAAAAAATAACCCAGTTTTAGAATACTCAAATTGTTTAATAATATTTCAGGTATGCATCTTAAGTTGAACACGTTAACTCATTTTAACTGTTTTGAAAAGAAAGTCTTTTATATTTAAAACCTAGCCGCGTTTTAAATGGTGGACGGGAGAATTATAAACAAAACTTTATTCGTTTCTTAATTTGTGTATTGGTAGAGCTTAGAAGTAAATAAAAACATATAAAAACAATTGCATTTTTATAACGATATTTGAACTTCTGTAAATGATTAATTATCGAATCGTTCTTTACGAACGTCGTGCGGACTGTACTTTTATTTTGTAAACTGTTTTAATGTCAGAGGTGTACAATTAAATAATAAGGTTCAACAATTAACCTTTAAGAAGTCCGTGTCTATATTTTGAGACTCACAAATATTTTTTGACCAAAACCAAATTACTGTGATCTATTCTTAAATGCATCACTGTAATAAGTTCAAAATTATGATTCTGGAACGCGGATAAAAAATATTTCGGAGTTTTGAGACCCTCTATTTAACGATATAAAATTATTCTAGAATTTTCATAGAAAATATAAAATAAAGAATACAATTTTAAGTAGAATGCCGATGGTATTGCTTTTGTTAATAGAGCGGCTTATGAAAGAAATGCGTAAATCGGTTCTCACAAACAGGCTTACCATTTTTATTTAAACTGTGTAGTATCACATGCACATACACATAAGAATACACAAGGAAATTTCTTTCTTTAACATTCGAAAATAATTTTATACTTTTGCAAAACAACGAGTTTTGCAAAAGTACGTCTTCAAAAATACTAAACAAGCGAATATACTAAGGTCACACAAATCAAACCACAAAATATAAAGGTAAACATTGTAACAAAACTTAAGCGCTTGAATTGTTGGATTGTACGCCTTACGGCCATTGTATCGCGTTTCACGAGATCTGCTCTCAATGGCCAAAGATTGCGACCTCACAGTTAGGAAGTGAACAAGATTACGTTTCAAGTAGTAACAAGTTCCCATGTTTCGTAATTCTACTCTTTATACAAAATTGTACCTTTTTATTAATTTCCCAAGGCGCAAGGCGAAACCAAAAACTTTTTCACTCTTTAAATTTTGTTCCAACATTCACAACTTGCAGAGAAAGCATTCCCCTCCGCGTACGCCACCGAACCGATTAGAGAATTAATACTTACCGAATCGGCAAACTAGCTTCATGAGTATTATTCTTATATTCGTATTATATTTACAAAAAAATCGATAATCTTGGTATAAAATGGTAACAATTAGTTAACAAATGACTATGTTATTTACTTTTCTCTATATACAAAAATATGTCGTGATTTGTACCTAATTTCAATCCCATCCATGATGGTCGTCGTGAATCTCGACCCAGACTTTTTGCCAGACCGGTTTCCACACTTTCTTCCAAGCTGGAACTTCGATTTCTTTCCAGACTGGCACCTGGATTTGCTTCCATTTCTCTACCCAGATCTTTTTCTGTACAGGTACCCACACTTCTTTTTTGATTGTCTTCCAGATTTGGACTTTTTCTTCTACCCATTCCTCCTTCTTTTCAGTGACCCAAGCTTGTTTTTTCTCGGTTTTCCAGATCTGTTTCCACTCTTCCTTCCATTCAAGTTTTTTCTCGGTTACCCACTCCTGTTTTTCCACGTTCTTCCAGACTTTTTTCCATACTGGCTTCCAGATCATTTTTTTCCTCCAGAGGTCGTGACTGGTGTATTCCCAACCATGGTCGTCCTTGCCGAGATATTTCTCTCCGGGCACACCTTCCTTCACCCACGCGGGGACGTAACTCTGTTTCCACTCTGGTACCTGTACATGTTTAGTCACTGGGACTTGAATTTCCTTCCATACTGGTTTCCATACTTTTTTCGAAGCTGGGACTTGAACTTCCTTCCAAATTGGCACTTGTACTTCCTTCCAAATAGGCTTTTTTACTATTTTCCAGGCGGGGACTTGTTCTTCTTTCCACTGTTGTACTTTTTCAGTTTTCCACGCCGGAACCTTTTCCTTCTTCCATTCCGTTTTCCAGATGAGCTTCTTTTCAGTTTTCCAGATTTGTTTCCATTCCTCTTTCCAGATGAGTTTTTTTTTCCAGACTCCTTTTGGTGGTGGAGAGTGCCAGCCTCCTGGCGAACGTTTCTCACGGGCTACCTCTTCGGTTTCAGCTCCGTCTTTAATAGGCACCGCTAGCACCGCGGCAAACGCTAGCGCCACACATATCTGCAACACACAAACGACCAAACAATTTAACAAAAAAAAAACAAAAGAAATCTGTTACTTGATACTTAATAATTACATTACTACTATTGTGAATCTTTAAATTACACATCTATCTATTCGAATGCCAATGGCCAATGACAGAGAAAGTAAAAAAATAGACACTGGGTCTGTACCGAACATAGATCACATGTTCGGTACAGACCCAGTGTGCGAGGATGCAAGTTGCCATTTACATTTTCCTACTTATTGTACGAAACTTGTTCGTGCATAGGTTATAGTGATTATTGTGACCATAGGTTATAGGTTATAGTGATGATTGTAAAAGATGATTGTGACCCTCCCTACCTACCCAATCAAAACTAATGTAAAAAGATATGAGCCAGTTCGACTGCCATATATATGTGATGTCTAATATACTTATTTATTATTTCTTATTATACATATGCTTTTAATTTTGCATTAAAATTTATTAATACGTTATTTGTTATAATTGCATGCACGATGATTCAAATCATCACGCCTTTGTCTACTTAAATACTTTTCATCATATATACGGAGTTGCCGTCTCTAAACGCAATTTAAGAAAGCGCGCTTTTTGTCTCACATGATAAACAATGACGATGCTGTCCAGGCAACTTACACACTACACTCTTTAGAAAAATATCTTTAGTTAAATAGTTATTGTCTATTTTATTTGAATACAACTCGACATTTGACGCTTGTCGCAATTTCTTTTGAACTAGTTTAGGAAGCGGGCGAAGCGCGCGCGCATTTTGGTTATTTCAAAAGCACGCAACGTGTGATTAATTAGGAGGACTTGGTTGTTTTATAATTAAAGATTTTTAGTTTCAAGTTTTGTTGATAAAATTTTATATTAGGCAGAGAGTATGATTGTTTTATGATCTAAATCAAAACAAAGTTTTCTTGATCTACTTTATCAAATGCAAGATATATTTCACAATATCATAGTATTGCGTTTTTTATATTATTATAATAATTTATGAACTGCTTTATACTGTTCTTTAGACTTTGGTTAAAAGAATTTAAATAATACGCAATATTCTAATTGGACATTTAACATACAAAATTTTCAATTTCGTATTAATCATTAAATTGTGTTTATTATTAATTTTTTTTTAAAGATGTAATCAATTTCCCAGGACAATTTTTTGAATCCAGAAAATCCTTCACTCATCACTTTCCACTTATCACTACACTGTTTTAATTCACACACTGAAAGTAAAACCCACCGTGACCGTCAGCGACGTCATGCTTGGAGCGATGTCCGCAGCAGCGACTGCTTACAAGCTCGACAACAGCGTATTTATCAACGAACCCCTCTCTTTGCGAGCGGCGACGACCGACGAGATGCCTTCAAAATGTGTTTTTCCGTTCACGTAGCAGGGGGTAGATTGGTCTTATTTTTTGGATTCCGCGTTAGATATACGCGACATTTATGGTTTTTCGTTTTAAAGGTTAAAGAAAAAAGTATATATGTACTTACTTCATTTCTTTGAAAGCATGCTCGGAATTAAAAATTGAAAGAAGGACGAAAAGTAGATAGAATAATTATTGGTCAATGAAAGAGATTTTCAAAGGCAATCTACCAACCAAACTAAAAACCAAAACAAATGAAATATATCTATTCCCATGCCTAACTTACGCTTGTCAGACATGTCCTTTAATTGAGCAGAGCTTAGAACGAGTTAAAATATGTCAGAGAGATTTAGAAATAAGCTATTGTGGCCACAAATTAAAAGATAAAATAAAAAACAACATAACAGGGAAGAAGATGCTGTAAAAAGAATTCCTCAGTTAAAGTGGAAATGGGCCAGTAACATCCAAAAAGCTAGTGAGAGATGGTCCAAAACCGTTACGAATTGGTCCTTGTATTGGGTACTTGGAAAGCGTAAACCAGGAAGGCCACACAAAAGATGGTGTGATGACATCGTAAGAGCAGCAGGCAAAGTGGAAGGAGCTGGAGGAGACTTTCACGGAAAAAGCGGTCCTTATATAGAACAGTGACAAAATAAATGCCTATACACATTGACTAACAAATAAATGGACGACGGGTCTAATACAAAAACCACGAAAAAAATGTCCCAAGTCGACCTATTTAAACGTAGTGACATGTAAAGGAATATGAAAAAGCTAAAACGTTGAATTTAAATTGTAATGTCATCGCAGTACTGTCTAATTTTGCTTGCTTCGCTGTCAGTACAACAAACGAAGACTAAAGCGTGAATGACGCTCTGTATACGATTTTAACGCCCTATATGTTCGAACACTTTTTAGCGCGGACCCGACGTCCATATAATTGTAAGTCAATGCCTATACAAATTATATTTTGGCTATGTACTACATCATTAAAAATAAAATAAATAAAATATGTACCATAGTATAGGGCTAGTATTTCATTTTTATTGTTATTTAAAATAGCAGTAGAGCTCCTTATGAAAGAGTTGGTCCATGGAAGTCCTGCCACCTTACCTATTTCTGCCGCCAAGCAGTAATGTCAGCATTACTGTGTGCCGGTTTTGAAGGGTAAGGGTGCTGGTGTAATTACAGGTGCATGGGACTTGTCGACTTATGTCTCAGGGTGACGGGCGCAGTGGCAGTGCCCCTCAGATCTTTGCGATTTAAAGCTCTGAGTGGCACTGCAACTGTCATGGACAGGCGTGTAGCTTACCATCAGACGCACGACTTGTTCGTTCCGTCACTTGACATATAAAAAAAAGCATTTGTTATTATTATTATTATATATATTTTAGACCCTCGCCTGTCGCAAGGCCTAAAAGATTAATTTTGAATTTTTAAATGGGAGAGGTTGTATCCTAGCATTGGCACAGACTCAGTTTCAAGACCCGCTGAACAATTATTATTGTTATTATGTTCCGGTCATGTTTCAACTGGCAATCGTACCCATACAAAGAAACAAACAAAAACAATATTGTTTGTAACGATTGTAAATCCAGTAATAGCCAAGTTGAAGTCAGTACGGAGTTGGGACTGAGCACGGAGTTATCGCTGACTTTTTTAGGGTCGTATTCTAGAACTCTACTCAATGCTCAAGTCAGGATTGCACTGGAAACACAAGCACTGGAAATACGACCCTAAAGGCAGGGACTTGAGTATGATTTCGAATGCTTTAAACCATACTCAAATCCTGACTTGAGCATTGAGTAGAGTTCTAGAATACGACCCTTAGAATCATGCGCAGTAAAAGTTTATTAATTTAAATTATGAAAAATCAGCAAGACAAAAAGCAAAGTTTATTTTTTCCGTAGTGCTTAATATTGATTGAATACAATTATTTCGCTTTATCACTGACGCCGGCGCCGGATGATCTCATCAACATTCATGTATAAAAGACAGTACGGTTTTAACAGAAGTAGGATGATTGCCGTTGTGTCATATTATTAACAGGACAATGGCAAAATCCCATCTAAATTTTTGTTGACATAATTTGTATGCGTCTGTTTATGAAAAATATGTGAAAATATAGAGCAGAAATTCCCAAACAAATTGTATTTTGGGTTTACTATTCTGAGAAGTCTGGAATTCAAGATATTTCAGTTCGTAGTTTTGGAGGTTATGTGTTACGTAATTGAATGAAATATGAAAATAAACAACAGAAGCCTTAAACAGAGTTAATAGAAGCTGAATGGTCGTGGTTTATGACGTAACGGAAGTTCAGAGGAAATTATTTTTTATACTGGTATGTCAAAAGGCATGAAGTTAAGCCATAACAAAATACTGAGTTTTTTATTAATAATTTTAGCTTGGATACAAGTCCTTTGAGCCATGTCTTCGGTTAATTATGTTTCTGCAAATATGGCCGCCACAAAGAGGATAGGCAATTTGAGGCGGCATGCTTGGATTGACTCGGAATTCCTTAGAGGGTATTTTAGTTCGAGATTCGTATAATTTCGCGTTTTAATCTTCGATTAAGGCACAATAGCACTATCCTATTCAACTTTAAACTAGATTTCACAAAATAATTGAAATAGGAAATGAAACTATTTTTCCGGATTTAAATCGCGTATATTTGTTTTTTCAAACAAACCGACGTTTCGGGCCCTTTACAGGTCCCATGGTCACGGTTGACTGGGGTGGTACAGTCTTCAACCACTTATGTCTAATATTGATGCAAACCACCTTATTTTTCACTATAGTTACAATACTTAGAATAATAACGCATAGAATGATAGTTTCATATCAAACGAACTGTCACAAGTGAGGCAAAAATCAAATTCATGTAGGCTAGTTTTAGTAGTAGGTTAATTTTCGGTTTTAGTGAATATTTATATAAAAATACAAGTTGAAACGCGTTACTTCCTTGTGGAATGTGATGTTAGTATCTATTTTGTTTGTCTGACGTATTTTTACACATTTCGCATTTCGTCATTTTTAGCTAAAATTCTTGACCTGTTCGTGGTGCAAATTGACCTTGAGCACTGACGGCCCGCTCGCTCGTGTAGGCCCATTGGGCGCGCTTCAATTTGCCTCACTTAGCGTGTGCGGACTAGGTTTCTATGCGTTATTATCCTAAGTTACAATAGTTATTAATTAAATACCTTATTTTTAATTTTACAAAGAAAACATTCCAATTTACGCTACATTAAGTTTTACAAATTATTTTATTGAATGAATTTTTATTAAACCTAAGAACTCTATAAAATAATTGAAAGTCAAAATAAAAACGACACATTTAACTCCAAAGGGCCCAGAGCGAATAAAAAAAACTGAGTTAATTAATATAACAATTTTTTTTGTTTTTTGTGAAACGTGCCATCTATCCCTGGTTTCGGGATTTTTTTTGTCAGTTTTCTCGCGTGGCATTTTGGAGAAAGAACTATCTATTTTATTTTTGGTAATGAAGTAGTTAATCTCTTATTACAAATCTGTCGAATCAGAACATTTGATGTTACGTGAACTAACTTAATGTGAACCGTATCCACTGAATTTCTTTTTTTGCCGGACAGATGTCGCAAAACGGTAACAAACCAAGTAACTGACAGTTGTAGATATCACTCCGGTTATATACTACTTAGTCATTATAGTTTCTTTTAAATAGGTATGATTTTATTTCTAGACTTAAATAGGCTGCTATTATAATTTGAAAACCTAATTAATTTATTTTATTCAAACTTGTAATCAAGACATTTGAAGACGCTAACGAATTATTTTAACTATGATTTTGTCATTGTTGTTTGATTTTTAAAAATACTACATGAGCGCCTATACTCGAAAATCCACAAAAATATTATATAAATATCATTGACTTACAAATAAAAGGACGACGGGTCTAATACAAAAACTACGAAAAAAATGTCCCAAGTCAACCTATTTAGACGTAGTGACATGTAAAGGAATATGAAAAAGCTTAAACGTTGAATTTAAATTGTAATGCCATCGCAGTACTGTCTAATTTTGCTTGCTTCGCTGTCAGTGGAACAAACGAAGACTAAAGCGTGAATGACGCTCTCTATACGATTTTAACGCCCTATAAGTTCGAACACTTTTTAGCGCGGACCCGACGTCCATATATTAATTAATTGTAAGTCAATGATAAATATACACATTTTGTAATGCCTCATTAACTAGAGTAGACTCTATTAAAGATTTAGAGGTAACTTTTAATAGTAAATTATTGTTTGATCAGCATATTGTGAAAAATTCAAAAAGAGTCTCTTTTTTGTGAAAAGAATGTCGTCGGAATTTAAAGTATCAAAACTTTTGAAATACTTTTTTGTTCTTATGTACGTAGCCATATTGAATACGCCTCTCAGGTGTAGAATCCTCATTATGATGTGTATTCTGCACAAATAGGATGTATCCAAAAGAGATGTTTACGTTACCTGCAATATCGAGCCGGTATATTTTTGCCAGACTGAGACTAGGTGTCGGAAATTTCACTTTCTGCCATTATACAAACGGAGAAAAGGCTGATTAGACTTACCTAACTAACATAGCAAACGGCACTGTCGATTGCCTTGAATTCTGAGCAAATAACGCACAAGCATGGTTGCACGTTCCTATGGTTTGGAAAAATTATAGGCAAAATGCATTTTTGAATAGAGCATCTCGCTCGTTTAACTCCTTAGTAAATAAACATAGTGTGATATGTCTTTCTTTTCAAATATGTTACCTACTTACATTGACTTACAATTATATGGACGTCGGGTCCGCGCTAAAAAGTGTCCGAACTTATAGGGCGTTAAAATCGTATACAGAGCGTCATTCACGCTCTAGTCTTCGTTTGTTCGACTGACAGCGAAGCAAGCAAAATTAGACAGTACTGCGATGACATTACAATTTAAATTCAACGTTTTAGCTTTTTCATATTCCTTTACATGTCACTACGTTTAAATAGGTTGACTTGGGGCATTTTTTTCGTGGTTTTTGTATTAGACCCGTCGTCCATTTATTTTTAAGTCAATGCCTACTTATAAAAAAGTTATGTTACCTTACCTACTTCTGCCGCCAAGAAGTAAGGGTCGAAACACAAAACTGCGATGCGACGACGCGACGTTTATAACGATTAAATGAATAAAATTGGGTCCCCGCGGCAAGTTGCTCAAGATACTGGCAGCGTTCCCCCTTTCTATGGCTATGCTGATACACTGGCAAGGTAGCTGCCGGCCCTTGGGTTTTTGTACAGATGAAGGGCACCGGGACCCCACGGACTAAGTGTTTCGACTCGAAAGACTGTAAATATGTAGTCGTAGCCGAAGTCCTGGTACTTTTTTCCGCCAGCTCAGCTACGGAGTCACCGCTCTTGCTGGTGTGTTAAAGATGGAATGGGGCAAGTATGTGTCTTCAATTTTGGAATATGCCTTTTGCAATGAAAATACTTTTAATGTAAGTTTTAAATTTAGGAAATGATAATCTTAATATATGCTCCGGAATCTTATTGTAAAAACGTAAACAGTTCCCCATAAAAGAATCGTTTACCTTGGTTAAACGAAATCGTGGTACCATGAGTTTGGGCTCTAGTTCTAAGGATAATATTATGGATATCGTCTTTCTTAATGAAATTATGTATGTAAATGTGCATGAAATGTGCCATATGTAGCATAATATATTTAAAAGTTATCTTTAGTAGCAGTAGAGCTCCTTGTGAAAGAGTTAGTCCAGGGAAGTACTGCCACCTTACCTATTTCTGCCACCAAGCACTAATGTCAGTATTACTGTGTTTCGGTTTCGAAGGGCAAGGTGCTGGTGAAATTATAGGCACATGAGACTTGTCAACTTATGTCTGACGGGCACAGTGGCAGTGCCCCTCAGATCTTTGCAATTTAAAGCTCTGAGTGGCACTGCAATTAAACATTAGAGGTATACTAAAGAATATTCGACCAGTGTTGAAACATGGGTGCTAAAAAGAGAGATTTCACTAATTACAGTTAGCCCAAGGGCATTAGAAAGGAAACTAGTGGGAATTATCCTCAAAGATTGCAAATGTGTGGTGGAGACAGGAAAGCAGAGTCGCGGTAAGGCGGTCCTCCAATGGAGACCTTGGAGAGAAAACCGCCCCAGAGAGAGAAAGACTACAGATGCGTTTGAAGGATGACGTAAAGAAAGTGGCAGGATTGGATGCAGGTGGCACAGAAGCGATAGAAGTGGCAGAAACTGAAGAAGGCCTACAACGATATGTTTGAGAAGGGCTAGAATGGTCAAGAAAATAAAAACAATTGGCGCTAAAACAATACTACAGTTCTTTAGTTATGTATATTGGCCTTGATTTCAACTTGTGTGAACGCATGAAATAAATTATTGGACAAATTCAAATACTAGTAATTATAATAATACTGTATACAATTACTCGGTATTATAAAAAAAAGTCCCTTTCCCTATGCCCTAAAGATGGAAACACGAAGACCAACCGGACACTAAATTAGTACAGTATGCACTAGTTCTTGTAACAAATGACTAAAGATAACTGACTCCGAGCGATTGCAGCGCTGGTCTGCCACGCAGACGTTCGTTCCCGGACGGGCAATAGTTATTTGTTATGCAAAGCTGCGAAGTTTGACCCGATTGCTTGTATTGACACCTGAGCAAGCGAAGGAGGCTAAGATTGAATCACGAGCGAAGTGAGTAGGTCAAAAAGTTGATTCTTGAGCGTAGCGAGGGTTTCAAGCCACGAGACGCAAAACAATTTTGCTACCGAGCGCACCTCACTATAACAAGGAAAATGGTCGATGAAAGAACAGTTGAACCTAATAACATCATTTTTTTTTATTAAACGAAAAACTACCTCATCCTCAACGACACACTTTTAGACCACGCAATAGATTGCTTCTGCCACGATCTCGGCTACACATACACAGCTCAAGTCCCCACTCGATGTCGGTGAGGATATTCAATGAGCTCCCGCCCATTAATAAAAGCGAGGAAAAATATTCACTGTTTCTAAATAAATTAAAATTACATCTTGTTAATAAATGCTATTACAATTGAAACGAATACTTTGATGACAAATAAAAATAATAACATTATAATAAATAAAGTTTAATTATATACTGTAGGGTTATGCTACTGTAGTAGCACTACAGTATCATGACTTTATAGTATACAATTATATATCTATAATTATAATCTAATTAAATTCAAACTTTCAAGTGACATAATTCTACTCATAACATGACGTATTTCTTTATTATTATATGACATTTTTTTTATACTATTATTTGATAAATCACAATTTTAATTAATAATTGAAACCTCGGCCTACCTCTGCTGTTATTGTTATCCCTAATAAAGGGCTCATATGTGTAGCATTACTTTAAATTTAAGACATGTTTACCATATGAATGCAATAAATATATTGAGTATTGAGTATTGAGTATTAACATTATCTTCGGATGCGTTCTGAATTTACACCTCATTAATTTTATTCTTGCTTGTACTTTTATTTTGTGTGATTTAGTGACTGTTGAAATGACTTTAGTTCTTCGACGAATTAAAATAATTTAATAAACACAATTAGTTTTCATAGTCAATTTAATGTCAACAATAATAAGAATAAAATATACCAACGGACTTATATTACATAAATAAGTAATTTACGACAAATCGCGTAGGTGAACGTGCTATTATCTTTTTTTTTCATCGAAAGATAAAGTTAGGTGCACCACAGTCCATCGTTAACTTCGAATTTAGAAAACCTTTTCTAATGAAAAAGAAAGCCTTTCTGAGCTAGTGAGGTGAAAAAATATTTCTATAACCTTCATTTCTCTCGAGAGTTTACCTTTCATTAGTGGTTGTTCATATGTGTATCATGGCACCCGCTGGCATGGCTGTGAGTGTGTAAAAAAATAGATATTAATTTAAAGGAAGGATGAATAACTAAGAAAAACAAAAGAAATAAGCAATTTTAAACATTACTATCGTAACGTCTTAGCCTTATCATTACTAGCAAAGTAGGAAGTTCCCACACACCTCCGACTTTCAATGTCGTTTCTTTGTACAATTGCTTGGAAAGTTGAAAGAAACCGGGAGCATGGCAAACGTGGTGAATAAAATTGCAAGTCCAAGAGGAGTCCTATCTTAATAAACGGTTTTGGTTTGACCATTTTTACAAGCAATCAGAGGTAATGACTCTAAGGGTCGTATTCTAGAACTCTACTCAATGCTCAAGTCAGGATTTGAGTATGGTTTAAAGCACTCGAAATCATACTTAAGTCCCTGCCATTATGGTCGTATTTCCAATCCCTAAGAGTCGTATTCCAGAACTCTACTCAATGCTCAAGTCAGGATTGCACTGGCAACAGAAGCACTGGAACTGCGACCCTAATGGCAGGGACTTAAGCATGGTTTCAAGTGCTTTGAACCGTACTCAAATCCTGACTTGAGCATTGAGTAGAGTTCTAGAATACGACCCCTAGAGCCGATATTGTCACTCCTCCAACGTCTTTCACTTCTTTAGAAGTCTTTGAGTTGATTAATTATTTATTGTTGAGAGTTTTTGTGAAGCAACTCCTCTACTTTTGTTTGATTTCTTAATTATTTACTGTATTTTCTCCGTCTTCGGTCATAATATACCTACTTAATTGTCTCAACGTTGGAAATCATGGCATGTGTAAAGAAGGCATAAAATAAAGTTTCAAAATGATCGCTGTGTTGCGTATCTTTTTTATTTTTGTAGAACGAAAGAAAAATATGTTTTTGCAACAGCTTATTGCAAATGTTATATGAATGACGATAAT
Organism: Hyposmocoma kahamanoa; assembly: GCF_003589595.1. NCBI lineage: Eukaryota > Metazoa > Arthropoda > Insecta > Lepidoptera > Cosmopterigidae > Hyposmocoma > Hyposmocoma kahamanoa. Next base: position 1,431,058 of record NW_020653766.1, read on the forward strand.
ATTTTTGTTTACGTACTTTATGGATGAATTTTACGGATATTCGCCATTTCAATTTTTGCAGTCCAAAATGGGCCTTGCCCTTTTTGCGTTGCTGCAAATTAAACTCCCAACCTTATCACACTATTTTATTCTTTAAAAAAGTTATGTTTGACCACAAATGCACAATAGCTTTTTAATTAGGCACGGCCGTGTTTACTCACGGAAGAAAAAAACAATGGCACTTCAATTCCATTTCCTCAAGTCTCGATTACTATCAGGGAGTTGAGTCAGAACCTTACGATAACTCAGCTTTTTATTTTTATACGAACACCAAACTGTCGTATTCGAAATCGAACCGAAATGACGCCACACCCATACGATTACTCGAACTTCTCGACCGGCAAAAGCTACAAACGTTACTCAGAGCACAGTTATCGAATGAAAGTTTCTACGTCCTATTGTTTACAAAGCAAGAATGTGATATGGAAATCTCTTATTATTTTAAATAAAGTCCAGATTTTGTTCAATTTTATTAATTTATTTTAATGCAAGACTAATGCATTCCTATATTTTAGGCTCATAAACTTAGAATAATAACGCATAGAAACCTAGTCCGCACTCGCTAAGTGAGGCAAATTGAAGCGCGCCAAAAGGGCCTACACGAGCGGGCGGGCCTTCAGTGCTCAAGGTCAACTTGCACCGCGCACAGATCAAGAATTTTAGTTAAAAATGACGAAATGTGCGATAAATGAGTGTAAAAATACGTCAGACAAACATAAAATAGATACTAACATCACATTCCACAAGGAAGTAACGCGTTTCAACTTGTATTTTTATACAAATATTCACTAAAACCGAAAATTAACCTACTACTAAAACTAGCCTACATGAATTTGATTTTTGCCTCACTTGTGACAGTTCGTTTGATATGAAACTATCATTCTATGCGTTATTATTCTAAGCCCATAAATGTATACAAAAGGATTTTCATTTTTCTTCTAATCTATTTCACGATGAAATGCGAATCCAACGTTTAACTCGGAATACGATTCGAGAACGATATGCAATCGATCGATTCGGTTAAAATATCGAAGAGTTCCGAATCGGAGTCCAGAACCGATGTCGCCAAAACTCACACATTCTTAATTTGAAACACTACGAAATCTTGATATTGATTGGTCGTAGTTTCAAATTTAAAAAGAAATAACAAATTCTGGATTGGTAATATAATTTAAACTTCACCCTGTTGGTATATCGTTGAAAGTTCAACACCAACAATACCATTATTGCAAGTTATTAACGACGACTAGTAGGAGTTATTAATTTAGTTCTCCAAACAAGAAGCGACCATTTGCAAGTGTTTTATAGGGTTTACTTTCGTTTCTTGTTACAAAAAAAAATATTTCGATAAACAGAAAATTAATAATTTATTAAAATAAGTCTGTGATGATATGGAATATCACCACGGGTAATATTTTTTATGCGGCTATCAATTTTGCACTCTAAAACAGTACAATAAAGCATTTTTGTACAATTTTAGAGAATTTGCATGAAAAAATTACACAACCATGCCGTGCAAAACGAAAATGGCGGACTCAGCTCAAGTAGGTCTTTCGATACTTAAATGTTGACACGCGTCAGACGTTAACTAACCACTTCTACTGTATTTATTGTTCTGTGTGTTTACTCATATAGAAATAATCTAGTCCATTCTTTAATTTGGTTAATTATATTTACTATTGCAAGAATGGTAGAAAACCAAACCAAAACCAACCAAACTAACGTTTTTGTTTGTTGTAACTGTCAATTAAATCATGGACATACAGAGCAAGATCCCAAACGAGTCTTTGAAGGTTTAAAAGACGATTTAATAGAATTCACTTTCGTTAATGTTTTGTGGAAAGGACGAAAGCCAGTTCGGAAAATTTTTCAGGAGACCAGGCTTTAGTTTGTTTGACCACTTTTTTTAACGCACACACTCAACACCACTTTTAAATTTTTTTTAAATATATTCATGTTATAAATTCAAGTTCGAAACTTAAAGTATATTATACTTTATCGTATAGGAATATGGTATAGTATAGTGTTGATTTGCATTCTCGCCACATTTAAGATATTAATAATATAAATAATAGAAAATCACCTAAAAATATTCTGTTCCATAGTCTGACTAATTGTATCTAGTAAAGTTTTGCAAAATTGTCTTTAAAACGTATCCACCGCGCGAGGGCAACGACCCCGACGCTACGGGGGCCAAGTACTCGAACTATATACGTAATCTTTCTCGATCGCTTAATTACCTATTTTTTATTATTATCATTACGTATTGCTATAGTTTATTAATTATTTACAATAATTAGGGAAATTGACTGATATGATTGTTTTGTTTTTTTGTAATTTAAATTAGGTACTCACCAATGTTAGGTTGAAACTTTCATGTGTCCACTATCACTGGCTACACAATTTTGCGGGATGCAAAAATTCGCACGTTTTGTCAAGAGTTCCGTTTCAACTTTCTGAACACTAGTTTGAAAGCTGACTTAGTTGGCTTTACAAGTTTGAATGAGGAGACGGTTTTTGATCGAAATTGTTCGACACTCGTAATCTTCTTCGTGTAAACGAAACGTTTCACATCACCCCTGTAATAGACACGCATTTGGCGTCCATAATGAGAAGAAGCACTTGATTGTAATACAGTTATTGTAAACAGAAAAATCTCATGTAAAAAACACAACAAACCACACGCACATTTCACGATAGACTAGATACATCGAGTATATCTAACCACAAATATACACGAAATAAGTCTTATGTCACTTTTAAATGAATCAACTCTTCACTGAAATTACAAATTAGAAAACTGAAATAGTACAGCGCCAACAACTGACCTGCGTATACGTCTCCGTATATTTCACAAATATTCTGTATTTATTGTAATAAAGATAATATCTCTAACTATGGGGCTGTTCCATTCGGTGGTATGGCAAAAACAGCAAAACATCTAATTACAAAACAAAAGGTGTATTTTTCAATGTACGTCCAATATAGCAAAGCTCAAGTTGAACTGGTTGATTTGAAGTGAAACAATTGACGAAACCCGTCAATTGCTTCGAATTCGGACTGGCCAATCGGAGCGCAGTTGTCACCGTAATGATTTGGCACAATAGTTTTCAAACAAATTGACAAAGCCATTTCGTCTCTATTTCTGGTATATACTCGATGACTAGATAGAATTGATCAATTATTGATTGCGGCGTCTTATGCGGCTAGGCCAGCATGTTGCATTTGAAAAAGAGATAACAACATTGACTTCTCTTTTCTGGGTCCGCTATTTGGAAGCACGTGTCGTGTAAAATTTTGAATCAAGTGATTGCGAATAGATTTTTAACGCAATTAATTAAAAAATAAGAATTCTGGAAATTTTATTGAGATTTATTTTTTTAGTGATGGTTCAGTTTTGAATATAAAATAACTTCTGTTAATATGGCGAGAAACTCTACACATATGTATACATAGTACATAGTATTTGTTCCTTAATTCCAAACAAGGTTTGATACGATAGGGTTTCGTCGCTTTTGTATAATAAAATAATAAAATAAAAGTACTTAAGTGTCAAAAATGAGGTATTCACAGCAGTAGGGAAGTATTGCCGCATTCTTTTATAAGTTTTATAGACCTTTTAATTGTTATGTTGGAAAAACACGTACGTATCACAGTCGGTTATGTGCGACATTGACTGTTCTACAGTCAATTCACTTATTGATTCCCACATTTTCATATACCTACAGGGTGAGTTATTTTGAAGCTTCCGAACAAACATTGCCTACGTGGCCGAACGGTTACCATGACTGCCACGCAGACATCGCAGAGAAATATTTATATGGCCTACATGTATTTCTCTCGTGAGTTTGGGTGTAATTTGTGGTTGTCTATGTGTCCATGGCACCCGCGACGCAGGGTTTCCCTAGCGCAGGGCTATGTCGAGTGTGTGCGTTATTATTGTTATTATTAACATTTACATAAATTGGAAATTTAATACCAGCTGTGTCTGTCAGAGCCATAGACTACGAATTATGTTTGTAATTTTTTGCACGAATTTTCAAAAGTAGTTAACAAATTGAATATGAGTGGAATGAGAGGCCTTTTCACTCTATTTCATAGACTTTAAATATGGCGGAAGGTCACGTATTGACTGTAAATTTTTTATTAGTGCGTTAGCTTATAATATCTTTTGTGAATCGATTGTGATGATAGCACTGTATTTAATCGTTTGCATCGTGCTGCTTTAAAAATTTGAACTTTGATAAAGAAACTCTTTATAAAACACCCTATATACTGTGGTTAACCTTCACAGGTTGATTGGTCGGTCGTTTAATGTGGAATGCCGCAGAAGCACGGTTCAAGGTGCGGTGACGGAGAAATTACTTTACCAATTTATTACATTATATTTTTCATGACATTCTTGTTATTTAAGCGATATAACTTACGCTGATTGTAATAAGGATGGTTCCAATAGTTTACGATGAATTTATTTCCGTGATATTTCATTTATTCACAATGGGTAGTTCATGGTACTAAAGTTAGGTGTGTTAGAAGGATTTTGGAGGAAATTGACAAAACTTTAAAAATATATGTAGGTAATATAGGTAGGGCCATGTAGCGCGTATATTGCATCAGCGGGCGCAGTGCAAGACTGGCACAAATAACCACACGGCCGCGCCGGCGTCCGCGCAGCATGCTCTATGTTAAGAGCAATTTACACAGAGGTGACGGCTACAGTACGTCTCGAGTGGCCCTTTTAATTTTTTATTCCACAAAATAAATTCAAATTTAATGGTCATGGTTCTTAATACCGTGGGCAATGAGCACGATGTTGCTACTGCTAGACTGGTTTACTTTGTTACTTCCATAGTATAATGTCCTACGGGATTCTCATGTGGGGTAAAGCGGCAGATATTCAAACCATATTTGTATTGCAAAAACGAGCGATTCGTTCTGTGTACCTACCGTCTAGGTTCTCGGGCTTCTCTCAGAGGAAAGTTTAAGGAGATTGGTATCTTGACTTAAATATTTTGTATGCCCATAAAAATATAAAGAAAGAAGATATCCATAATATTAACCTTACAACTAAGTCCAAACTCATGGCACCACGATTTCGTTTAACTAAGGTAAACGATCTTTTATGGAGATCTGTATACATTTTCACAATAAGATTCCGGAGCAAATGTTAAGATTATCATTTCATATGTTAAAAACTTGCATTAAAAGTTATATTACAAAATTGTAGACTACGTGTTAGATAAAGATGTTTGGAAAGACAACATGAGTCTAGATTCCACATAAATATGATTCAAAATGTATTCTAAAACACAGTTTATATGAAAAGAATAATCCCTAGATGCTCGTTCTTCTCAGGGAAGTCGGCACAGTGAAAGAGCAGTGGCTTAGAAAATGACGTTTTCAAATGTAAAAATTTTATCTATGGAATAAATGATTATTTGACTTTGACAGGGACCCACGAGAGACAGTCCTTCTTAAAACACATTTAACTGTAAGTAGATAAGGGCCTTAAAAACGTACGACAAGCTACAATTTTTTTAACAATCTTTTAACTCTTATTTAAGTAACAATAAAATTATTTAACTGTTATATAACTCAAATTACTATTTTTATATATAAGACGATTACATACTTATAAACTTAGATATGTATTTCAATGGTATCAAAATGGTTTAGTCAAGTAACGGCACAACTTTCTCCATGGGTTCGCCATACGACCTCGGTTGAAGGTCAGTTACGTAGTCTGGGAATCAAATGAATATTCTGGTGCGGTGCGCATGGGCACCCTAGTGCCCGTCTTACCCAATGTGCCACTGCCCACTATCCAGCTAATTTAGGCCTCTGACATCATCTATATATAACTGGATATTATTATGTCAAGTAGAAGTTGGAAGATGCAATAGAACAGTCTCCATTTGTGCAACAATACCTACCCTTGTTGGTGGCGGCGTTTTATTACCAAGGGATTTGTTCAGGTCTTCCTTTGGAGTGAATATGATAATGATTAGGGCTCGGATAAATCTTAAAATATGGAAAAGATATGGAGATAAAAAAATTTGGATTGGAAAATAAAAATTCACTTTTTTTTCTAAATATCATTATTTATGTAGAAAACAAATTAAAGAACGTCAATTATTGAAAGCAAACATATGTAAATACTTATTCATCCGGGGCCTAACCGTAATGATAGTGTTACCACTTTTACCATTTGTAGCCGTACGGAACTGTAGGAAAGTCCTGTTCTATTCTGTAATTCTAATATAGAGTAATTCGAAAACAGAGGTGGGCTCTGTGACCACGGGCCACTACCTTCATGTTTAATTCTTTGGGTAACCCCTACTCTCGAAAGTCGACTTACACCAGTCGACAGTAGGACAATTGCGTCACCTCACCTGTTTTGAATAAATTCGGAAGGTGTCGACTAATACCTACGCTCTTGGCCCGTAATATGCAAATGCCCACTCTATGTCAAGGCCAGAATCCGTAGGTTCTGCTTAAAATGAAAACAAAAAGAAATCAATGATACTTACCACATATGTGGACTCGCCATATTTATACTGCGAATTAGAACCAATATGACTACATTAACCACTTCACTATCGGAAAAAGCGATAATGTTTTAGAGAAAAAAATATATTGCTCGAATTTTGAAACTTGTTATTTATCTCCATAGTACAAAACAAAGGAACATTACAGTAGAAATACACATTATGCGACTGCCAAGAAAAGGATTTACAAAATCAGATATAAGAATTTGGAGCTATAAAATGGGTACCCATTCATCAATTTGGTTCTATTATACTCCGTTATAAGTACTTTAGCTATAGTATACTTTGGGTGTAGTGCTAATTCAATCTCTTTGTGCACTCACCAGATGTAAATCGAAAAGTGTAACGCATGAGGTAGGACTATTCGCGATACCCTTTCGAAAGATTTTAATACTAACTATAACTTGAAATTAAAATATCCTTCCATGATTTTGAATCGAACCTGATAGATCTCAGCCTTAATGTTAATAAACAAAGTTGTTTACCAAAAGCTTTTGCCTTGTACTAAAATAATAAATCGTAAAAATTCACCTAAGAGCATGTTTATTAATCAAGATGGCACGCCCTGACCGTATATCGCCCATAAACATTTTTTTTTTTGTAATTGCAGAAATACGTGTTATATGCTGTTACGCAACCATATTTGCATTGCATTATATACGCATACCGTGTCTAACATTTCTAAAAATTTAGGACAAGTATAACAATAATAAGATTATTGAATGCTATAGAGTACTTTTAGTGGTTGCGAATTAGCAGTTTCCTGTAGTATAATTTGCAGTTTTCTGTAATATATGAATTATATTGTTTTTGGATGCCTTGGTTCAAGTAGAAAGCTAGGCAATATTAGTACCTAACAGGGTCATCGTGTTCGTATTTGAAGACTAAACAATAAATTTTAATTGAAAGCGAGGACCATGGTCACACTACTTTTTTAATACGATGTAAATTTATTAACAATATTAGAATAAGTATGCAATTTGACGAAAACAATCGCGTCACAAGCATCAAATATTTATTGGCGCCGTTCACATTTCAAGAGAACTGAGTAGGGGTAATCTCGAACACCATTGTGAAATATTATAAATACTTATGGGATTCAGAATCAGCGGTTGACGTACAGCTTTTGTACACCATGGAGGTATCGTTTATTCTTCAAAAAGGTGATGGTAAATAAATTATTAAAATGGGTAGTAATATTCGTCTTAATATCACAAAATATGCCAGTTGATATTGGCGTGTTTTATACTATGATTGGCAAGTGCAGACTAACTGTCTTCTCCATTATAACAATTAACATCGACACAAAATAAATTAGTATGTATTTTTAGTAGGATTCGTGTTAGTCACAGACATATATCTATATAGACGCCGCAAGTACAGCAATTTGTAAGAAAACCAAGCGTGCCACATTTTTTGTACCCACTACGATGTCACAAGAACTATTTAGTGATGGGAAACCTGCTTCCGCTCTAATACGCGTCTATCTAGACATATGTCTGTGGTGTCGGTAGTGGTTTTTCTCGCCATTTGATTTCTTCATCAACGTTAATTCAATAAAGATGTAGATTTCTGTGAGATTCGGATTAGGGTTATGAATAATAAATAACATTCAGTTTCAATCGACACATTGCAGCCATCTCAATTTATCTTTTTCAAATAGATTCAGATAAAGAAGTTAATCTTAGTTATTATAAAAGGCTAATAGTAAATAGAATTCGTGTTCTGTCTTTATTTACAACTAAGATTATATGTGTGGCCCATTTAGTGGTCCAAATTTATTTTAAGTAATAAGAGTCTCTATGCCGCGAATATCAGTTGTTTAGAATGCTAAATTCTTGGTTATTTCATGTTACCATTTTGAACCAGTATCTCGCAGTAACTGTAACGTCGTCTGCCCAGCCTTTTCATTTAAATACTATTTGTTACATTAAGCAATCTGAAATCTAAAAATAAATAAAATAAAATGTTTCTTTATTTAGGTATTAATATATTTACCCATTTATATATTTATTACATTATATAATTATTAAACTGAATTTTATTTACCGAATATTGTTATTAATAACGGTATTGTACTTTATAAAAACGATATTTGCATTTAATTCGTGTTTATGAT
>NW_020653766.1:1440163-1477960 GCF_003589595.1 Hyposmocoma kahamanoa
TATTTGTATGTTTGTAGAGATAGCAATAAAGGCTGCTTGTCAATAATTAATAATACTGCTTAGACTCTCAAGGCAATTATGCACTACTCATTCATTGATCTAAATGATTATTATAAGTAACTCATTGCTTTCGCTTGTAAACTCAGAGAAGTTGGGAGAATTTTCTAATACAAGCATAAATTTGTTTAACGGGAATACCTCATCTACGATATGAATCAAATTTGAGAAAAAAAATACATTTTTATTTTGATTATGAGTACAAAGATCGAACGCACAGAATTTTTTCTTTTTTTTAAATTTTTCTGTGTGTTCAATCTTTGCGAAACTAGTGGAGTTACTTTACGAAAAATCTCTATAAATAAGTTTTAATTTATTGTTATTATTTTTCATTATTAATATTCCTTGTTAATAATGTTGTCTTTTTGGGTGCGACCTTAGTAAACTTCAATGGTTTCCACATATATCGACCCCTCCTACGTAAAATATCGTATGTTGAAATTGCCAAGTTTACAGAGGAGCGTTTTAAAGTTTTGAATTCACTGAAATGAGTATAATTATAAATGAGAAATGCTAGTCACGTGTTATGCACATTTCAGTGAATTCAAAACTTTAAAACCCTCCCCTGTAAACTTGGCAATTTCGACATACGATACTTTACGTAGGACGCGTCGAATTATCTTACTTAGCCAGGAGATTAATAGCTCTGCTGCGTACGCAGTCCGTAGAATACGTGAGCTTAACGATGTTCGTACTGCTACACTAGTTTACTTCAGTTACTTCCGTAGTATAATGTCCTACAGGATTCTCATGTGGGTTAAAGCGGTAGATATACAAACTGTGACTGTGAGACTGCGGCATCACAGTACATTTACTCAAATATTTTATATGCTCGTAAAATATACATAATTTCGTTAAATAAATCTCTTTAAATATTTATCTCGTTCAACCTGTCACCCTGTATATTTAGGCAACCTCCTAGTATTTGAACCAAGGTAAGTTTTACTAACCTATCTTTTTTTAAGATTGCACACATTGGACATTAGTAGACAATATTGACGACAAAGGTCAATTGAACTGCATGCAAGAAATATGACTATATAAGTACTTTTGTGACCATGTAAGTCACGTAGTATTTGAATATAAGACGTGCAATACAATACAGGCGCGGCGACAGGTTTTTTATTTGAAATCTGTAAAAGTTTGGCGATAGTAGTGTGGAAATAGTCTGACCTCGATGCAAGTATGAACGTGATATAGTTTTGGGGAGATAACATCGCCCTGTCCTTCTCCCCGCTGAAACAGGATAGCTTTCGAGTTTTGGTCCTATAGTCAGACTGACATAGGAGCGTTTTTGTACAAATACTTCAGTACTTCAATATATCGGCAGTCGAGTTGGCATCGCTAGAGAGACTACAGTACAGCCCAGGTTTCAATCGAATCAAAGGCTTGCTCGTATTCCACAAACGCTAAGCATAAAGGCAGGTTATATGTATGTGGTCCACGGTACCAACGCCTTTTCGGAAGCCGGCTTGTTCGGGAGGCTGGAAGTCAACAAACCTGCCTGTGAGACGGTTGGTAATGACTCTCGAAAACAATTTATAAAGATGGTTCAGAAGCGAGATGGATCTGTATTATCATCAGTTCTTCAATAGGGCTTTGTCGCCCTTTTTGAAGAAAAGCACCACACAGACTTCTCCGTGCTTGCGGCCTTTGTAAGACTGAATTGAATAACCTCTGAACGGTCATCACCTGGTGCTCTGTTGTTTTTTAACAGTTTGAAAGCCATACTACTCTCGTACAGGCTGATGTCCGGGTTGTTGTCGGTACTTATAGTGTCGGGTCAAACTAACTCTCGGATCGTTAGCGAGATTTATGACGGGTTTCCGTGTTGACGTGTATTTATATTAAGTTATTTATATTTTGTTAGTTGTTCTTTAAATTATTTTTGTTTTTATATTTTCTTAAAAAAATTTGTACTATCTAATTACCGTATCTATGGCTACGGTAATTAGATCTAATTACCGTTTCCACAAAATATTTGTGTCTTAATAACTCGAAAACTATTTTATATATTATAATGTCATTTAGACATATTGATAGTTTAGCTTAAAGTTTTCATATTTCAGTGTTATCGGGTATAATCAGCGAGAAAAATCCATGGCTACGGTAATTAGGCCGATAACACCGAAATGGCTACGGTAATTAGGCTGAGAACACCGAATGTGAGAATGGGCGGGATCTAAAACTATAACAAAAAAAATTGACTTAAATATGTGAGTTATCCGATAATTTAGTTAATATTGAAAAGCATTATAACTCGTATTCTCACGTGATGATAAGTAACAAGGACGCGACGTCATTTGCGCTCAATGAAAACCAAATCTTTTAAAACATCTCATTTGCAAATGTGCTTTAAAATAAAAAAAATGTTTTCGTAGACTTCAATAACTATCATCATCGTCAACACATTTATACGCTCCACTCCTGAGCACGGGTATCCTTTTAGGCGAGGATTTTAGGCCATACAAGTTTCAATACGGGAGTTTTTCAAATTAGATTTCGCTCATAAATTCCGAAAAACCAGTGAGAATTCGAACCGGTAGCCTCTGCTTGAGAGGCGGACTGTCAATATCTATGTTGCCGTGCTAATTTCACTTTCACATTCACTACTCATTTTCATACTTGTCGGCAAAAGTATCCATCTGCTTTGCACGCAGTAATCTGCGTTGTGACTACATCCACAACCATTTTCCAAATTTCCGTAATGCTCTTACTTTTAAAACATTGTATTCATCGTTTGTGAGAAGTATCTTAGAATTTGGAAGTGTAGTTTGGAACCCTCGTTGATGCTTTAGAAAAAGTGAAGAAAAAATTTATCAAGAACCCTTGTTACCGGACTTCATGCAAAGAATTTAAAGCTCCATTCTTACATAATAGGAGAAACTTTATTGATTCGTTTTTTCTGTACAAATTATTAAATGTTTATGTTTCGCCGGGTCTTTACAAAAAAAATTGAGTTAAAACTTCCCACTCGCATCACCTTGCGTTCTAAAGCTACTATTTGTTGCAAAGTTAAACAATCTTATCTATATCTATATCAAACAATCTTAAATATACTTATGCCTTTATTTTGGATTTGCTTTTTTTATTTTCTGCTTTATTCATATTATTGACATTCTTTTAAATTTAATATGATTGATCCATTGACCTACCAATGGATTGATCGATAGAAATTGTAATATTAAATGTTAACATTCTTATTCTACATTGTATGTTGTTATGTTGTCTTCACCTATAACTGCTATAGCATTAAGTTCTTTGTTTTGTAATGTTAAATGCCTAATTGAATGATATAATGTGTATTGTGTTGGTGAACTGAATAAATAAATAAATAAAGTTAGTAGGAGAAACTCCCATAGAAATTGTTTCTTTAGGCTAAGAGAAGAATTATTTTAACAACAAATGTAGTGAAAAAAAAAATCATAAAATTATTTAGTATAAAATGTTTTACTTTTTTTTAAGTTGTAGAAATTATTTAAGTTTTTAATTTTTCTTATTTCTTTTTTATATTCTTTAAGCTTCTTTGTTGCTTGTGATGTTGTTTGTCGCTCATTATCTTAATTTAGTTTTTTTAGAACTCCAGGTTTGTAAGTGTATACGTGTGGTCTGTATGTATGTATATCAATTTTGGTTTATTACCTGTCCGTTGACGACTGTTTGTTTCCTTGAAATAAATAAAAAAAAACAACGCTACATTGTACAAAGAGTGGTCGTAAAACAAGTTTTACGGTTTAGTTTTGGCAGTTTAATTGATACAGTATAATGAAATCTCTGACTCAAAAACCTGCCTACATTTTACGTCATTGATTATGCATCCAGCGAAAGAATTGTGGGAAAAAAATAAGATTTGATTGCTGACTGATATGGCATATTCGTTTCCTGGACAATGGAGTTCATTAATCTATTGTACAGGAATGTCGATTGTCCTGGTTGAGAATGAAATTATAATATATGAAGATTTAGATTAGTTTAGATTAATAGCTTTAGCTCCTTGTGAGAGAGTTCGTCTAAGGAAGTACCTACTTCTGCCGCCAAGCAGTAATGTTACCATTACTATGTTCCGGTCTTGAAGGGTAAGGGTACTGGTGAAATTACAGGCACTTGGGACTTGGCCGACTTATGTCTCAGGGTGACGGGCGCAGTGGCAGTGCCCCTCAGATCTTTGCGATTTAAAGCTCTGAGTGGCACTGCAACTGTTGTGGACATGCGTGTAGCGTACCATCAGGCGCACGACTTGTTCATCTCATCACTTGATACTATAAAAAAAGAAGATTTTACTAATTAAGATGCAGAAAGAAACACGGAAAAAGAAAAAATTGAGATTGTTAAGAAAAATGACCGTTATCCTTACTGGAATAGGTATAGATAGATAGATAGATAGATAGATAGATAGATAAACACCTTATTCACTGATATAACACAAATACAGATTAAGCATAAAAGAAAAACAAAACATGATTGTCATAGCAGTGAAACGGCGCTGACTCAGCATATGCCAAAGTTTCCTAAGGCTCTGGTTTTCATTCAGAACCAACGAGAGGGATTAAGTTATTAGAAAGCAAAAATATAACGACTATGAGTGAAGTTATACATTGACAATAATAATATACATGGTAAAGTGTAAATAGTGCATCTAAAATAACCTGTTTGACATGTAAGTGCATTTGCAAGTGTGAATATAATTAGAGCTGTAGGTGTAAGTTATGACTGTAAAGAGGATTTAATGTTGTGTAATGTAATTAGTATTATAATATAATTATACACATAATAAGAATAGATCAAAGCAACAACAAAATCCGATTCTAGACAGACTACGTTAAAGAACAAAAACACACTACACAGATTTTTGAAGTGAGAGTAGGTGTTGCCGGTACAGTGCTTTGAATTTGGGTTTGGATGTCTCGTTGCGTATAGGTGGTGGAATATTATTCCAGCACTTATCTAATAATAATACACCCACAATTATCATCACAATATTTAAGATATTTTTAATAAGGTAACATTCGTTTAATGGACGAAATGATTGAAAATAGTGTAAGCCGATTTTTTTAATAATATTAAGTGACGGGACGAACAAGTCGTGCGCCTGGTGGTAAGCTACACGCCTGTCCATAACAGTTGCAGTGCCACTCAGAGCTTTAAATTGCAAAGATCTCAGGGGCACTCCCACTGCACCCGACACCCTGAGAATAAGTTGACAAGTTCCATGTGTCTGTAATTTCACCAGCAGCCTTACCCTTCAAAACCGGAACACTGTAATGCTGACATTACTGCTTGCCGGCAGTAATAGGTAAGGTGGCAATACTACCCTGGACGAACTCTTTGGGGCTCCAAAATATCTTCTAAATGGAAGCGTTTCAAATAAAATTACACTACACATTAAATGCCAATAATTTGTACAAATAAATAATAATACGTAACAGAATTTACTTTCTTCTACTTCTTGAAGTGCCATCTCTTACCGGCTATCATTAGGGCTATTTTAGACACAACTGCACGGAACAAGGATCTTGTGCTCAGGTTGAACCATGTTCGGAGACTCTTAAGCCACGAATTACGCCTTCTTCCAGGTGGTTGTTCTCCCTGGATTTTTCCTTGCATAATTAATCGGAATAGGTCGTATTTATCATTATGCATTATATGAGCAAAGTTCTATAGTTTGCGTTTTTTTGACAGTACTCAAGATCTTTAATTTCTTATAGGAAATACTCTTTCACTGGACACTATCCGTCCACGATATTTTTTAAATTCTTCTATAGACCACATTTCAAAGGCTTCTAAGTGCTTGCTCATATTTTGAGTTAAGGCAGACAATAAAGATAAGGGAACGGACACTATTACTGAATGACCATATTAATGATACCCTCTCTAAGGTAGTTTATTGATTTAATGCTACCAATTTATTGCTTAATGCCAAGAAGACAAAATGTGTTAAATTTGAATTACTTAACGTAAAATCGACTAGTCCAAGCATAGAAATAAACGGAGAAAAGTTAGACCTTGTTAATAAAGCAGTATCCTTGGGAGTGACCTTAGATAGGAAACTTCAATGGTTTCCACATATATTTTCCCTGTCCAGCAGATTAAGCTCCGCTGCATACGCAGTCCGCAGAATACGTGAGCTTACCGATGTTAGTACTGCTAGACTAGTTTCCTTTAGTTACTTCGTGGGGTAAAGCGGCAGATATTCAAACCATATTTGTATTGCAAAAACGAGCGATTCGTTCTGTGTCCGTCTAGGTTCTCGGGTTTCTCTTAGAGAAAAGTTTAAGGAGACTGGTATTATGATTGTGGCATCACAGTACATTTACTCAAATATTTTATATACCCGTAAAAATATACATAATTTCGATGAGAAAGAAGATATCCATAATATTAACCTTAGAGCTAAGTCCAAACTCATGGTACCACGATTTCGTTTAACCAAGATAAACAACTCTTTTGTGGGGAAATGTATACGTTTTTACAATAAGATTCCGGAGCATATATTAAGTTTATCATTTCCTAAGTTTAAAAACTAAATTAAAAATATTTTGATCGAAAAATCATATTACAAAATTGAAGACTACGTGTTAGATAAAGATGTATGAAAAGACGACATGGCTCCAGAATCCACACTAATTTGATTCAAAGTGTGTTCCATAGCATTTAAGTTTATTTGAAAGGAGCAATCCCTAGAGTTTCTTGCTCGTTCTTCTCAGGGAGGTCAGCATAGTGAACGAACAGTAGCTTAAATGTGACGTTTTCAAGTGTACATTTTTGTCAAAAAAAAATTGCCGGTCACATTGACTGAACGACAACAAGGCTGACGGCAAGCCGTTTTCGCGCGAAGACGGCTTTGATATTTGAATATAGTTTTCATTTATTCATTACAAAATTTGTACGTTAATATAAAACATCATTTTACGTTACTATTTGTAATGGTCGTGAATTGTGCTGTGTACGTCTGTTTATCATCATTTTCCGAAAGATGAAACGAAGTAACTTATGTCTGAGACTCATTCAGTTATTGTTCTCTTCATTTATTTACTGCAGAGTAATATATGTATGTATAAAAACACAGATTTATTATATCAATATAATGAGACACCACGACTTCTAGTTTTCTATTCGTATTGCCGATAAATATTACGTAGGCAGTGAATATATCTAATTATTAACTAAATTTGGAAAAGCAATTTCAAATATCTTGGTTATCTTACTTAAAAGTACATGTCCGAAATATAACGTTTTAAGTGTTTTTAATTAATATATTTTTGAAATAAATCTTCAATATTACTCTAGTTAGTGAATTAATGAAAAATAAAATAATATGTCTATATAAATACTTAATAGACATGTATAATTATTAGACATTGGCTTACAATTTGGGTCCGCGCTAAAAAGTGTCCGAACTTATAGGGCGTTAAAATCGTATACAGAGCGTCATTCGCGCTTTAGTCTTCGTTTGTTCGACTGATAGCGAAGCAAGCAAAATTAGACAGTACTGCGATGACATTACAATTTAAATTCAACGTTTTAGCTTTTTCATATTCCTTTACATGTCACTACGTTTAAATAGGTTGACTTGGGACTTTTTTTTCGTGCTTTTTGTATTAGACCCGTCGTCCATTTATTTGTAAGTCAATGTTATTAGGATTATATTAATAGAATCATAGATAACAGATTCGCGTTAAAATTTTCACTATGTTGCTGCTCTGACCACGTAACGTAATAGTGCGAGAAAGTAATGGGTAACCCTGCCACTTCTCGCACACATTTACACGTGTGCAGATTGCGCCTTGCTTTATGTAGTAGTAGTAGGTAAATTAAATAATTTTCGAACGTCGTATGGGGTGTCCGGGGTGAGCTTAAGGTCGAAGACTACGCCATACAGAAAAACCGAAAGCAACGTGCCAAACGCGCCCTGGTAGAAATCTTCAAGGATCGATTGCAGAGTAGATGACTCAACTTTAGAAATGCGTTACGTATTTGTTCTATCCGACATTTGATCTCCACGTTATGATCATATTGATCGTTTACTATGCAGCCAAGGTATTTGTAAGAATGGACTCTTTGGACTCCTTGATTTTGTTACAACCAGATCTTTTATAGAATGTACTTTAAAAAATAATAAATAATAATCTTTTAGGCCTTGGGAGAGGCGAGATATAATAATCATATAATAATTCATTATTCAAATCACTTTCACATCTAAAAAAATATTTCACGACAAATAAAACAACTGTCTAACAAAACTAGTATCAAAAATAATTTAAAAACATGTATCAAAACTAGACCTCTGCTAATTTCTCAGTGTACCTCCAATGAAAGCGTTCATTCAAAATACTGATTGCACATCAATTTAAATTAACTCTAAACGAAATAACAGTTCTTTTAACAAAATTACCGTATTTTTTCTAAAAAGTTGCTCTACAAATTATCTTCCTTTATACAATGAAACACGTACAACAAATATATTTATGATATAACGAATAACACATATTGCATAACATTATTTGGTTGGTTCGTGGTTCGCGATCCGGCTCATGTATGTGGTATACCAGCAGACGCCAACAATGTTCTAATAGGACATAAAAGGAAGCGTGGACGTCCTGCGAAAGCAAGACCCGCATTAATGATTTTTTTTATTGAATTATTAATATTAACTATTATGTCCCACTGCTGGACAAAGGTTAATAAAAGTAACTAAATTTTTTTTAATTACTTCCTGCTTTTTTATTTTAAGCTTCGGAGCTGATTTTCTTGTAAGCAATTTATGATATTGGAACTAAATCGAACCTTTACTAGCGAATAAAAAAAAATACGATTTTCAAGCATTAGCTTTGTTGCAATGTTTGTGAATTTTTTTTTGTTGATAATAAAATGGTATGCATGAAATAGGTACGTTTTTTTCTCATAAATTTGTGGTCATACGTTTATATGCCTGAAATATTAGATGTGCATTGCGATAAAATGTTAAGTATAAATTTTAGTACATAATGCTAAATTAATTTTCTAACATACTTTGATGTGCAATCAGTATTTTTATTGGGGAAGTGGCATATTTGGTTGTGAAAAAACTTACTTTTTGGTGAGCGGTTAAATACTGCCCATAATAATATAGCCCCGCACTAGGGATACCCTGTGTCGCGAGTGCCATGAAAACACAGATAGACAACCATAAATTACACCCAAACACACGATAGAAATAAATGTAGGCCAGACAAATATTTCTCCTGACTCGAGAATCGAACCGTTCGGCCACGGAGGCAGTTTATAAATTTTGAATACTCCATTACTATGTTATTATTATTGCTGCAAAGATCAATCGATGGTCTCAGAGTGGCAAAAGACGCTGGTTCAAGTCCAGTAAGATCGAAATAATTTTTCTTTGTGTTCGATCTTGCATTAAATCAGCGAATATATATATACTTGTTCACCATGCCAGTACACCCGTTACCTAAAGTGACAGGTTGCCCTGCGATGCCAATGCACAATTTTTGACATACACATACAATTTAAGACTATTGGTATGAGTATTCTCTGGTATGCAATTCGCTTTGCCAATTCGTTGTATATAATTAACCATACGCTCGCGCAACGGCGAGAAAAACAGTTACCTAACCTGGATTAGCAAGTTTAACCAGCTGAAGTATATGGTTATATTGCTAGAGCCGAACTGTGACCCCACCATAGTGCACATAACTATACAGTAATTAATGTCATGCTGAGTTTCGAATTAATCGTGTAATTTTATTTTGTTTTAGTTATTAATACAGAGATCGCTTAGAAAAAATAAGCCAACTAAGCATTGACTTACAAATAAATGGACGACGGGTCTAATACAAAAACCACGAAAAGAATGTCCCAAGTCAACCTATTTAAACGTAGTGACATGTAAAGGAATATGAAAAAGCTAAAACGTTGAATTTAAATTTGTAATGTCATCCCAGTACTGTGCTAATTTTGCTTGCTTCGCTGTCAGTCGAACAAACGAAGACTAAAGCGTGAATGACGCTCTGTATACGATTTTAACGCCCTATAAGTTCGGACACTTTTTAGCGCTGACCCGACGTCCATATAATTGTAAGTCAATGCAACTAAGCCACGGAATGAACCAGCGAACCTAACGACTTCTTCGATGTGCTTATTGTCGGATCTTTGTATTTGGTTTTCAACGACCATTTAGACGTAGCGCCATCTATGAGAAATCCATGAAAGTAATTCGTCACCCAGTTAGGTACCTTTACAGCTACCAGCCCTGGCTAGAGATGTCAATATTAACTGTAATTAAATTTTTAATGAATGTCAGAATTTTAGTAACGGTAAAGATCCTTGTGAAAGGGTTCGTCCAGGGTAGTACTGCCACCTTACCTATTTCTGCCATCAAGCAGTAATGTGAGCATTACTGTGTTTCGGTTTTGAAAGGTTAAGGGTGCTGGTGAAATTACAGGCACATGGGACTTGTCAACTTATGTCTCAGGGTGACGAGCGCATTGGCAGTGCCTCATATCTTTGCAATTTAAAGCTCTGAGTGGCACTGCAACTGTTATGGACAGGCGTGTAGCGTACCATCAGGCGCACGACTTGTTCGTCCATGACATTCAATTATTTTTTTGTGAAATTACTCCACTAGTTTGTTATAATTATTAATACAAAGATTAATAAAAAAGATCTTTTTAATTTATTTTGTTTTGTTCGTGATTTTTTTTTTTTATACATGACAGACAAATGACTCCACTCCACCTGATGTTAAGTGGAAAGTGGTATCCAAACGCGAAGGAACCTAGTGCAGCGATGGAATCCTCACTGCACTAGCCACCTCCACCCTGCCTGCCTACAATATGCCTCTTCACGCCTCGTTTGAAGGATCCCATATTATATGAGGGAGGGAAGACATGTGCCGGAAGGGAGTTCCATTTGCCAACCGTGCGGCAGAGAAAGGAGCCACCGAACCTTTTAGTACGCGATGGAATTCGGCAGGTAGTGAAACGGTGACTACGAAGGCCAGCACGCGTGCTTCTGAGCAGGAACTGGGAAGGGGGGTTGAGGTTGAACAGCTCTTCAGAGCACTCACCATGGTACACGCGGTAAAAGGCGCTAAGCGATGCAACATCTCATTTTGTTTTGCAATAATTTATTTGTGTCTTACAATTGAATGTTTGATCAAGGAGTCATCACATTTATTAACGCGGAGGCGCATTAAACCGATCAGAAAAAGTTTTATGCCCATGTAATGAGAGCGAAAAAGAGTTTCGCTTACTCTCGGACTTACTTCGCTTACTCGGTCTTTTTGGCTCTTATTTCGTGAATATAAAGGTTTTTCTGATCGACTTAATGCGACACCGTGTCGGTAAGTGTGGTGACTCAGTTGTATCTTCTTTTCTTTGTTTTTTTTTTCTTTTCTGGTATATAGGTATATATCAAATTTATTTCTATTTTCTTTCTTTCTATTTAGTTTAATGCAACTAATTCTTAAATATTCTCTGCACGTTTACCAATGCTATCCTTTCTTAGTTTTATTGCCGTTTAGACATCCGTAATTTAATATTTATATATCAAACTACTACAAAACAACTTAAAAGTCCAACCAAATATGTAAAACTGTATACGTACACATCATGTTTTGGATAACATACAATTTATACAATGTTACGATGCTTTGTTGTTGTAAATAGCTTAAGAAAGTATTCGAAAGGTGCAAACAAAAATTGTAACATCAATATTTACATATTTGAGTAGAGTAAGTCTTTGTGTTTTATTTGTAGACAAATATTAAATATAACCCATATGAGCTTCGTTTTTCTGTGCCCGTCTTTGTTTGTTTGTGACCACAGAACATGTCCACAGAGGAATCTCTTCGGGATTAACATACGTGACGTAGCGATAAAATGGCGAGATTATAATTCTTCCACTGTATAGTTGAATAATTATCGACTATTTTATTAAGATTTATTATAAATGTTAGACAACATCACATGCGTTGATCTGATCCCAAAGTAAGTAACTAAAGCATTTGTGTTATAGAAATCAGAAACAACGACGCAGTAACCCACAAACCCAGAGCCGAGACGATATAGATAATTTAAGTACTTTTCTACACTGACCCAGCCGGAAACAAAAAACCGGAGTGCAAGCCACAGAGGTCGTCAAACATGTATTTTTACATGTAACACTGTTGTAATTTCTTTTTTTGCGTGGGCCTATTTTATATTAAAAAAAGTCGTACTCATGGTTTGTGTTTACGTTCTCTTTGTATGATTTTACTTGGCAAGTGTCGACTGTACATATATCGTTTTTGGAATACTCTTATAGCAAGACGAGTAGAGCGAAAATGACGAAATTCGATTATCAAATCCCAGAAAGTTTGGTCATTACTCTAGGTAGTTTGAATCTATTTATCCAGACACCTAATTTGTAGGATATGAAATGAAGCTTCAGTTACTAATTTCCCTATTTTATGTTACTGTGTACCGATAGAAGTTGCAGGATAATAAGCCCTCAACAAACAAGGCTGACCATTTCGCGTTATCTAATGATTTCACCGTTTCGACGTGCAGGTTTTTTTAGATTTAGTAATTAATAATTTAATAAAGTTTTCCATGTGATTACGAATACCGATAGTGCGAAGATAATTGTGCGAAAGCTATAATATGCGATGGCTTATTTTCACGTATATTCAGTTGCGCGAAGGTTTGAAAGCGCGATGGTTCATATGCGCGAATGACGATAGCACGAAGACAAATTTGCGCAAGCTGGAATGCGCGAATGGTTAATCCTACGATGATTCATTACCTTCACGGAAGTTTTAGTGGAGATGTCAATAGTTTGGTATTTTTTCCCGTGCGCTTTTATTTCAATGAATCGGTCTGAAAAGTTCGTGAAATTCTTATGTATCCAATTTCACGAATTTTTGAGGTCAATTGATTTTTTTAACTTATAATCATTGTTTGTTTCTTATATAATAACGCACACACTCAATATAGCCCCGCACTAGGGAAACCCTGTGTCGCGGGTGCCATGGCCACATACAGATACAACCACAAAGTACACCCATACTCACGAGAGAAATAAATGTAAGCCATAAAAATATTTCTCGCGGCCCGGGAATCGAACCTGAGACCTGTGCGGCATGGTAACCGTTCGGCCACGGAGGCAGTTGAAGTAGGATTAACTATTCGCGCATTCCAGCTTTCGCAAATTTGTCTTCATGCTATCGTCATTCGCACAAATGAACCATCGCGCTTTTAAACCTTCTCGTAACTGGATATTCGTGAATGTAAACCATCACGCATTATAGCTTGACTGTCATCGCACTACCATAATTCGTATAATCGGCATTCGCAATCACGTGGGAAGCTCTGACCAACAATAATGTAGCTATTCTACTTCTTACAATGTTATACCGCGCGTCTGAGTTCACATTGTGATGTAATAGAGAACAACCAATTAAGTGTCCGAAGAAATGGCGGTACAAAAATACATATAATTGCTTTTGCATAATTTTCATTGATGTCGTGTATTTAAATGAGCAAGTATAGCACGTCGATGAAATGTGTTGTAACGTTATTAATGTTACGATTTTTGTGTACAGTGCAGTGTTATTAACTATGCTTACACACATGCTATTAACATATTTTTTTAAAGTACGCTGTGATAGCCATTTTGACGTTAGTCTACTCATCAAGTTTCGTATTAATTCATAACTACGTTGAAGGAGCTAATTGATGTACATTGCAATAGTGACGTGCATTTTACGACACAGCTCGGCATTTGTTTTACGAAATTCGAAATTTTAAAAAATGAAATCTAATACGATCGTCGCTTATGGGATCGCTGGCCAGGACAACTTCTGCCTCCGGCAAACTCGCGTCAAAGCTCAATGCAAAACCAAGCAGTTTCGAATTGACGATAGGTAGGTAGGTAGTAAACATTCTTATTTTCGTTTTATTACTACTTTTTAATCAGCTACCCCTTGCAATATACTTGTTATAAATCTAAAAACTTTTGCGACCCACATTGGATTATATTTTTTTCGATAATGAATTGAGATTTGACCTCAGTATTGTAGTCTGTAAAACGGCCATCATAGTGCCGGTACTGTAGTAAAGGTGTTACTTCGTATTTACGCCGGAGGCGTAAGTTATGTGAAATCCAAATTACACGTCTAAACCGATGAACCAATATTGACGAATTTTGATATAAGAGGCTCTAGGCTTAGAATAATAACGCATAGAATGATAATTTCATATCAAACGAACTGTCACAAGTGAGGCAAAAATCAAATTCATGCAGGCTAGTTTTAGTAGTAGGTTAATTTTCATACAAGTTGAAACGCGTTACTTCCTTGTGGAATGTGATGTTAGTATCTGTTTTATGTTTGTCTGACATATTTTTACACTCATTTACCGCACATTTTGTCATTTTTAGCTAAAATTCTAGATCTGTTCGCGGTGCAAGTTGACCTTGAGCACTGAAGGCCCGCCCGCTCGTGTAGGCCCATTGGGCGCGCTACAATTTGCCTCACTTAGCGTGTGCGGACTAGGTTTCTATGCGTTATTATTCTAAGGCTCTAGGCATAATTTTTGTCACAAAAATAAACCTTAAACGTATCTCATAAAGAGTGATTATTCAGGACATGGCAAAACTCAATATTTATTTTAAATTTCATATCAAGGGTTTGGTTGCATTAAGGTAAGTGTACTCTTTGACATTGTCCCAAAGTATGACAATTCTGCATTATTTTTTTTAAATAAGGAAACAGATACTGATATAACTACAAAACCGTGTTACATGTACTAGTAATGGTGTCGCCACTTTGTAGTTTATAGGATTTAGACTAAACTGTAATACCTACGTACCTGGTTCAAATATTCTCAATGTAGATATTAAGGGACGACAAAAGATACTTAATTTATAGGTATATAAGCGGGTAGAAAGACACTGAACCATGATGAAAGTGTTCATAACACTACATTGTGCTATGACGAGGAACCGTAGTGGACCTCCAGCCTTTTTTTTTGACGGGGGAAATCTTTATGGATACCCCTGAGCGCAGAGAGACCCAGGGACTATGTGGGGACTCTCCCTCCAGACTGGAGGGCCTACCCCACTAAAACCCCCCCGGGTTTCCCTCTCGCCGGTTGAGTCGGCGCCATGGAATCAGTGAACATTCACCACGACGCCGCCGCCGCCTTAGCTTACGCCAGGGCTCTCGCGCCAACGGAGGGGCGAGTCGGTTGTCCTCCGACCCATCGCGCACCTGCTCCGCGGCCTCCTTTTGCGACATAACCTCTGCGCAAAAGGAGGCCACCGCCTCTCAGGACTCCTCGCTATCGAGCATGGCGGCAACAACGCTCGGCAGCGAGAGGGTGGACCTCCAGTCTCCCCTTTAGTCCAACCTCAGCCCAACAGGTTTCAATCTTCGATAGCTAGTAATCGCGGTGGAAGTGTACATGCCAGCTACTACCGACCCGATTGATGCCAAAGACAGGCACCCACAGTTATACGCGTCAATGAGGCTAGTATACTGCGGGTCGAGTCAGCCCGTGGCAAATTGAGTCATAGAAAATTTTTGTTTACAAGATTAATCTCGACAATTAACTTAGTTGTGTGTCTTTCCACCGTGTCTATGCATGTCGTAATGTTAAACAGTACATAGAGGAACTTACCAGTTGTTTGTCTCTTAGGGTACATTCACTTACACAGCCATATCTTCAATTTTAACCAAACTGAAGTGCTCTCGGTTCCCGCCATTACCGTTGACGTTACTGCCATCTCGATAGTGTTAAAATAACAAGTTAGCAAAGGCAAAACAGTGTTACCACAATACAAAAAATGGGTGAAGTTCGTTTACTCACCAAATGATTGATTATCGCGTGTCTCGCGACAAATGGTATATAATGAACTCCGTTTAGAAGCTTTCATCGATTCAATCAATATTTTTTCAATGTAGCGATTGCTTTTGCGAACAGGTGACCGAAGTTGAATGTGCTTCCGCTCACGCGATGCGCTCCTCCTACCGCAAAATAGCGGCTATTTGGTGTCGCAAAATAGAAAAGGATTCAGTTTAAATACAAGTTTTTATAAATAAAAAATATTATTCTGCATTGCTAAATAAATACCCTCCGTACTACCAGCAAAAACATCTCAAATAAAATGCAGTAATACACCGCAAATCCTGCACTTAAAAAGCACTAATGACATTTTTGGTGTACTTGGATAAATATGATAATATTCCGTTTGAGTGGTTCTAACGTTTACCATGAAATTACTCCTTAAAGTATAGTTTATAAACATTTATATTCAGGGTAAACTTAAAAAACGCTACTTACGGTATGTTTTCAATAAATAAACAACGAAATCACCAGCCCAAACAATACTCACACGATTGTCGTGACGTATTTTTGAAGTTGTTTATTTTTTTTAAATGACAGACCCAGGCATTAAAAACTTTATGGTTTGCTAGAGTAGTTACCGAAATAGCAATTAATTTTAGTGCTTTTACCTGTTATAACTTCGATATCCCATAAATCGGTATAAAATCACCACCGGCACCTCTAGGTGTGGTATGCCTCTACGGCTGCATGTATCGCGTGAGCGGTTAGTTAGTGTTCTTACAAAAATCGTTAAGACTTTGAGTAGTTTGAGTGTAATTTTTAGTCGGAAAAAATTTAAATTAAAAAATTAGTCGGAATTCTGTTATTTATTGGTAAGTGTTTATTAAAACTATTAGATAACTGTACAAACAACGTGTTGTTTTTATTGATATACATATATTGTTTATATTTTATTTTAGAGGTATGTCAAACACTGGTGCAAAATTTCAATGTTTAGCAGTAGTTGACACCCATGTCAAGCACTCGTACAAATGAATATTCGAATATTTTTTAATACTTAATTTCGACCATTTGGTAGGCGAATTACTCTATTAGTAGTAAGTTTGTATGGGTAGTTTGAGTAGTGTTTGACATGGGTGTCAAAGACTGTTTTACTATGGGGACCTTAGAAGATGGAAAAAATAAAGGGAAGGAGCTACCTTATCTGCGGAATAGACGTCTCTACCTAAACCAAAAATGTCCACCACAATTGGCGAATTTAGTGTTGTACCAAATCATAGAAAAGTCAATATCGACATGCAAAAGTATGGCATGAAAATTGATACTGTTGTTACTCTGTTTTATGTTTGCAAATTTGTGTAGTTAACTGTAATCAAAGTGTAATCAAAATGATGCATACTAGGCTATTATTACTAAGCAAGTAATGAGCCATTTTAATCAAAATTAAATATAAAGTTATTTACCAATGAATGTAACGATGGAATTCTATTGGAAGTTCTATTTAAATTTGAATGGAGCGAACAAACGAAGATGGTATTTGGTCCAATGTTTATGTTCGGCAGTCCTATAACTTCCAACCATTCTTTCTTTTTTCATTTGCGGGTATAGTTTAAAAATAATAATAATGAAATAATAAAAACCTCGTAGTGAATTGTTTCAATAACAGAATATCGATAATATGTATGCTTACGAGAACAACACTATCTCAAAATAATCATTATCAACAATCATCAAAATATTTTTTTTTATTCTAATGTAAGTGTGCGTTTGACCTCCATCTCACCTGATGGGATGTGACGACGAGGTCGACGATGGAGCATGCACACCTAATTAATTCCTATTCACTCTCGCCTTGAAAAGGTTCAAGTTATAACGTTCAGGGAACAAGTCTGCAGGCAGGGAATTCCACTCCACAGCCGTTTGCTATATAAATGTGGAAGCGTAACGCTTCGTGCGAATCTTTGGAATATCCACAACATAGGGGTGGAAGCCAAGCCGACGCCTAGTCCCCCGATGATCGAAAAGGGAGGCGGAATTAAATCGTGTAATTCCATCGCACACTCTCCGTGATATATCCTGTAAAATACCGATAATAGCCATATGTATTAAGTACAGTACGTCGGTATGCGGATCGGGAGCCTAAAATGGATATGGGCAGGACATGTTGCTAGTCGGGACGAACGACCGATGGACCAAGGCGGTCGATATCAGTAGCCGGAACCATAGAGATAGAGATATATTTATTTGTAAGCGTACACGGTAAATACAGTTTTCTCAAACATGCTCGGAAATGTTTGCATTAGTTTCAAAAAATAAACATGGAAAGATTGTCATTTATGGGCTATGCGTCTTCTTCCCGGCAAAGGCTTGCAAAGTAAGTGTGACGGCGCGTGTACACGCTAAGGGCGCGTGTATACGCTAAGAAAAATCTCCGGGCCTATGCGAGAATTCGTGTCGTTTCTACATACGAACTGTGTACACTGCTTCGGCGCTGGACACTAAAAAAATCTTGTCTACCCCCAACGCGACGCGCTCTGCCGCTATCGCAAACGAACGTTTATGCGCGTGGACTGATTTTACAAAGTACCACTATTGCACAACTAATTTCATTGCGACAAATAAAATGCACGATTTACTTATAAGTTATAGTTAGACGAACGACCCGTATTGTGGGTCAAAACCTTAAAGATTTATAAAGATAAACGACGTACTTTTGCAACATATAATTTGCAATCACCTTTTTTTTTTATTAATAGTCATCATATTTCTTCACACAGTCGGTAATAAAACGACAGCTACCTGGAAGTGCACTGACACGTTTACCCTACACACGTCTCCCCGAAAGCATTCGTATCGTGTACATACTCATCATTTTCTTGTCTGCAACAGACACGACATCTTTTCGTGGCTAGATCCGACAAAATTCATGTCGTGTAAGAGTAAGAGTCAGAAGAGGAAAAATTTGATTTTAGAGGGGTATATTCACTTTAAAGTTAAAAATAAAATATTGTATGAGTAACTACATGATATATTCAAGCATAGACATTAATCAGAAACATAAAACAATAAAATTTCCCCGATAGATAAAAATCACGAAATTACCTCTTAACTTTCACATTTTTTCGATTTATCCTCGAAATGCTACAGGACAAAAATTAGATAATTAATTATATTTATGCATGAACGACAACTGTCACTACGGATTTTTTTAATTCCTTTCGTTTTAAGAGTTATTCCGCTGAAACGACTTTGGTACTTTTAATGCGCAAAATTCAATATCTCCTGTCGCATGTCACGCGAACTTCAGGCATATATTTGTTTCACAAATTTGGGCGGAGTCAACTTCAAAACTTTTTTGGCATGCTCCCTCTTAAGCATTTCTTCTGTGGGATAAAAGCTCGACTTATGTGAACAGAGTTGTTGATGAGACTTACACAGTGTCGATTGAGCCGGCATGCAAATGATGAAGATCATCGTAGCACTTATTCTACGCAGAAGAAGTGGCGCGTATCAGCTAGTATCCATCAGTGCCGAGGCGTGAAAATTGTATTTAGTAAAGCCAGAGCAAAACATAAAACACTTGCCTTAACGAGTGGTGCCTTGGCGACGATTACGCTCAACACTTATTAGCACACAATTTACTAGAACACTTTATTTCACTAGTTAATTATATTGTACACGTAACATTGAGCGTAAAATGTAGTAAATTACTTTTATATTTATAATATATGATGACACGTGGAAAATTATAGGCAAGCCGGTGGGAATTGGGTTATATGGACTCGTCGCTACTGGTACCTATATAAATCAAACAAATAAGTAACCCCGAATGAACGTAAATTTATCAAAATAAAATTGTCCCAACGACTATCATGATGATTGTCTGTAATAAGGGTTATTTTCTCTTCCTATTGTTTGTATTTATATTTTACGTGATTGAAACGTGTAAAAAGCCTTTTTTGGAGATTGTTATTAATTGTGTTATACCATAGGTTTACAAACTTTTTGGCATACCGGTAAAAACTTGGGCATGATGAAAAAAATTTTAAAATTTCGACCACGAAACATATTGAAAACACGTATCCTGTATATTGACCTAACATATATCGCACTGCTATTACAAATTTAACTGCCTCCGTGGCCGAATGGTTACCATGCCGGACTGCCACGTAGAGGTCCCAGGTTCGATTCCCGGGCCGGGAGAAATATTTGTATGGCCTACATTTATTTCTCTCGTGAGTTTGGGTGTAATTTGTAGTTGTCTATGTGTGTATCCATGGCACCCGCGACACAGGGTTTCCCTAGTGCGGGGCTATGTTGATTGTGTGTATGTTATATTTCTATGCTTATTAGTTCTCTATAATAGTGTTATAACTCAAAATATGTGAAATTCAAGATTATACCATTGTTGAACGTAGAATTTGATTCTCTACAGGTCAATAAAAACGTCGTTAGAATATTGTAAAAAACAACTAAAAAATGTCTACTTAACTACTTAACTTAAAATGAGCCACGCTTTATATGACCTAGTTCTGGCCAATATTTTTTATTTTTAAATATGTATATTTGATCTTTCACGGGAAGCGAGGACTTCATTATTCGTCGATTCTGAGAAAAAACACTAAATAATGAAATCCGCAAAAATAGTTTCATTTCCTATACACTTTTTGAGTTAATACACTATTATATTCACAATGCGCCATATGTAGTGTAGTTTATATAGATAATTCAGGTTTTTTTTGCTTTCGAGGCCCCTCTACGACCTTTATACGTCCCCTGGGGTATTAAGCACTTTGGGAAACGATGGTGTAGTTTTTTTAAAATTACTGCCTCTGTGGCCGAACGGTTACCACGCTAGACTGCCACGCAGAGGTCCTGGGTTCGATTCCCAGGCCAGAAGAAATATTTGTATGGCCTACATTTATTTCTCTCGTGAGTGTGGGTGTAATTTTTAGTTGTTTTCAAAGGTTTCCAATGGAGTGATCCAACAAAAAGAAATAACGGTCTCCGTGATTTACATTTTATTTTTGGAATACACTTTCATTTTCGTCACCTTATGTCAGGTTTGGACTTGTTACACAAACGCATATTATTACTGGTACATAAAAGTCTCGAAACCAAACAAACACTTAAAAAATATTATGTCACATGTTTTCTTCACACCCCTAAACCTACTTCGGTGTGTGTAGTTCCACAATCCTCTTATAAACTATTTAGTAACAATAGAGCCGGAGCTCACATGGATGTGAAAGCGTTCGTCCAGGGTAGTACTGCCACCTTACCTATTTCAGTAATGTATACACGTACGTCTCAGGGTGACGGGCGCTGTGGCAGTGCACCTCAGATCTTTGCGATTTAAATCTCTTAATGGCACTGCAACTGTTATGGACAGGCGTGTAGATTACCGTCAGTAGTTACTTGTCCGTCCCGTCACTTAATATTATTAAAAAAAAAAGAAAAAATAAACTTGAAAAAAAAATAAATGTGTATTTATACACAACAGAAAAGTAACTTACTTCACGCATGATTATAAAATTGTCAAAATAAGTATCTATATAGTTATATATGTACATCTATAGAAATAAACGTCTATACGGTTATATGTATATGCACATTTCTATTAAGTATGTCGGTTTTCTTATCTGTTTATTTAAATCCTATTGTTGATGTGATTTAATCATGTGAATAGTTTTAATATTCTTTTTTATTTTTTTTTTATTATTGTTCATGTTTTTTTTTGTTTACGTGAGTGTCTGTGTTTGTACAATAAACAATTTTTCATTCTTTCTTCCTTACAAAATTGAAAAAAGAATAGTATGTATATCATGTAGATTCCTCCGAACAATAAAACGCCTGAAACAGAGTGCTGACATACCACCAGACGT
This sequence comes from Hyposmocoma kahamanoa, assembly GCF_003589595.1. Lineage (NCBI taxonomy): Eukaryota > Metazoa > Arthropoda > Insecta > Lepidoptera > Cosmopterigidae > Hyposmocoma > Hyposmocoma kahamanoa. The sequence goes on from NW_020653766.1 coordinate 1,461,930, forward strand.
ACCTCTTCAATGGGCACGGATGCTTAGGCAAGTTCCTGTGCGAAGTGCTAGGTAGGGAGCCGTCAGCAGCATGCCACCATTGCGAAGCAGCCGCGGACACCGCGCATTGCACGCGCGATGAGTGCCCAGCTTGGGCGGAGCCTCGCGCCTTGATGTCCGCGGTAGTAGGAGCACCCCTATCCTCCCAGTCTTGGTGAGAGACATGGCTGAAAGCGAAGAGGCCTGGAAGGCCTCCTTCAGTGGTGTCGTCATAGCGCAGAAGAAAGCGGCGGAGAGAGAGCGGGAAGACAACGTCAACTCACCTTAGCCGCATAGCGCCCTAAGGGGGATCTGCGGGTCATAAATCGGGAGTCTGTTGCCTGCAATGAAGGAACCCGTGCTGAAAGGCGCCCCTAGGATTCAAAGTCTTCAAATTGCGCCGCTTCTACACCTACCCACACAGACCTGTCATCAATCCCGTGTAGTATGCATTTCGCAGCTCTTTTGCCCTTAATATCACAGCGATTAACTAAGGCAACTTTTTCACAGAAATAGGTCTCTAACGAATCCCCAAACACAACAGAGAGCATTTATCCATAGTTTTCGTCGGCAGGGAATGCATTCCTAAGCTTGCTCTGCCATTCAAACCAGTTAAACAAAACAGATGGTAATCCTTCATACCAAAGTTTAGCCATACCGGCGAACTTTGGTAATGCATACCTAATGTACAATATGCCTATCAGTCCAATCATACAATACAGCAGCCATCAACTTTCATCAACTAGGTATTGAGTCTGTTTCTTCAATGAAGGATCAAATCCCGGAATAAGGTTGGAATTAGTAAAAGATTCCTTGTTTTTACTTTGTCTCAACCCTTGAATCATATCAGCTTACTTAGTAAACAACTCACGTGTATTCTGAAGCCTTCCTGTGCCTCCCAACTGGTGGCCGGCTTCGATGTGATGGTTGGACTGCACGTTCGCGTCTTCGCTCCTGATGCCGTACTTGGGGTGACCTGGTAGTGCAGCGTTCTCTAGATCGTCATGTAGTACGACGAGGTCTGCTCCTGCTCTGTCTGTTTCTCAAGGAATGTGTTACGGATTCTCTTAAAATTTCTTCATTCAACCATTTTTCGATTTCGTATGGGCCTTGGGCCCTCGATTGTGGACACATACTCACTGAAACAGGAAGACATAACCGACATATTTTTTGTACAACTGTGGACAGATTATTATCATCTAACATCAAGTCAATGCACAGTCATAAATTAAAGTAATGTCGGGGCATATATCAACCATTAGCTTATATTCATTCACATAAAATCATAAAAGTGGAAGTCAGTACCGAGGTAAGGGAGGCCCATAAGTCCTTAGAAAAGTAAAATTTGAATTAAACGAAAACGGCGCGCGTGAGCGGTGCAGGGGAAGCGGGGGCAGTAACTTCGGTTTCTGGGAATTTAGTCGCGATGGAGCGTTTCACCGGAGCGGACCGTGCGTTTTGTGTGCGCGAGTTTTATCAAAACAACAATTCGGCAACCGTTGCGAGGCGAAAATTTCGAGAACACAAAGGTTTACACAACTTTGATGACACCCCAGCTCTCCAAACGATTAAGAATTGGGTTGCTAAGTTCGAGGAGACCGGTTCGACGTTAGATAAACCACGGTTGGGTCGCCCAAGAACATCACGTACGGAACAAAACATCGACACAGTGGCACAATCTATTCGTGAAAATCCAACACAGTCAACTCGTAAGCGTTCCAGTGCATTAAACGTATCCAGGACATCGTTACAACGGATTTTGAAAAAAGATTTACTTATGCACCCTTACAAAATTCAGTTGGTGCAAGAATTAAAAGAAACTGATGCTATTCAGAGAGTGAATTATGCTAATGAAATGTTTAATCGGTTTACTTCGTTCAATAACATAATGTTCTCTGATGAGGCACACTTCCACATTAACGGACACGTTAGTAAACAAAATTGCCGCTATTGGAGTCCGATTAATCCAAAACTTAAGCACCAGAAGCCCTTACATAGCCCTAAAGTTACAGTTTGGGCCGCTATGTCAGCCCATGACATCATAGGGCCTTACTTTTTTGAGGACGGCAGAGGGCGTGCTGTTACTGTTACTTCGGAACGATATGTGGCCATGATCGAGGAGTTTTTCACACAAAAATTGCAAAACTTTCCAGGCTTTAATGCCCGAACATGGTTTCAACAGGATGGAGCAACTTCCCACACCTCCAATACTGCTATGCCCGTTATCCGTCAACTTTTTCCAAACAAAGTTATCTCTAAGAGAGGAGACATTTCGTGGCCACCACGTAGCCCGGATCTGACTCCAATGGATTTTTTTTTGTGGGGCTACCTTAAGGCTAAAGTGTACGACTCTAACCCGCGGTCAATTAATGACCTAAAAGAAAACATCCGCAGAGAAATGGCAAGCATTTCAGCACTGACGTGCCGCGCAGTCATCGACAATTTCAGAAGGCGTTTGCAAGAGTGTCGTGACTGTAACGGATTACATTTGGACGACGTTATTTACAAAAAATAATTCCCGTTTTTCTAGCTATATTTACAAATAATAATATTATTCATAATGTAATTAGTTTTATTTTAATTAATTTTTTTCATTACTAAGGACTTATGGGCCACCCGTATAATAAAAAAATAATAGAAATAACACGAATAAAATTCCTATAAAAAAATTAATAAAAAAAATCCTTATGTACTAATCATGCTTTCCTTTATTCTCATTTCACTTGATAATTGATGTATAATTACTAAGATAGAGGGCAATATCATAATTTTGCCTTTATCTCGCATTGTATGCACACACAAGGTGTTATATGTCGTTATTGTATATAACACCTTGTGTGTGAATATAGCAAAATATATTTCAAAATAAATAGAAATCTACAAAAGAAGACAGCTACATAGCATATTACGACTAATTCATTTCTATTCGTGTGTAACGACGCGTAAACAAAAACAAGAAATCCGTTTAAATGGTGTACGTAGATTCACACGGTCATACACGTTCAAATAAGGTAAAGTTAAAGAATTATAATGGAGACAAATTTACTCACGCGTTTCGTTCCCAATTGTGACGTGGACTCCTCCAAACACTTCAATAAAACGCCGTATTAACAAAAGTGATTTATTGAATTATCTATCCGTCCAACTATTTATAATATGTAACTTTAAAATGTATTCACAAAACGCCGTAACTTGAACATTAATATGCTTAATTTACCTTAAATAACTAATAAAAAGAATTTTTCTATTTTTTTATAATTTCTTACAATCATTACGAAATAATTTTGAATGTCGATAGCAAAAAAAAGCAAAACAACAAATATCGTAAAACGCAACACAAAAACCAGTATGTTTATACAATACAACAATGACAATAATTTCCAAAATACGGCTATGAAAGTACTTGTTCCGAAGCGCTAATAACGTATCACAATTATACTTCAGCTACAAAATTATATTAGCATAGTACCGATGAGGTGGGTGATATAGAAGCACAGAGGGGGAAGCCTGCGAAACGATGCAAGTTAAGTCACCGTTCGTTCTGCCGACAACGTAAACTGCAATTATAAAGGCCCAAAATCTTGTACCTATGACACACCATTGTTCCATAGTCCACTACGCATGCGAACCGCATATAAGAAAGAATATTAAGTAACATTTATGCCAAGACGTTCTCGCTAGACATTGTTAATAAACAACTTTGCCATAAAAATAATAAAACCATTTGATTATGCATACGAATCAGATTAACCTCTCGTAATATGTGCAATTTCATAAAATGAGAGGCTGCAACGAATTAATTAACCTTTTAATAATTTTATCTATCTAGGTAGTTTAAGTATTGTCGACATACCATATGTGGGGATTGCGGGCTAGATTTTTTTCTTAGCGCAACTGTTCAGTCAATTCAAACGGCTGCTAGATTAACGTCACAAAGTAAAAAAAGTGATAAAGAAAGTTATCGGATGGAATTACCATATACTTACTGGAATTACCATATACTACCCGTATACGATGAGGCGCGATTGCCTCAATTGAACAGCTTGGTTTGATGCACTTTACTTTTTATTTTTATGGCTCCATCATTATGAGAAATGATGATTTTGCCAATGTCACGGTTGAAAGAGAAAAAACGAAACAAAAAAAAAATTCGCTAAGCTCTAATAGGACATTAACCGGTGTTGGTAAGTTGGACCACGGGAGTACTCAGTTGAGAATGTAAAACAAAACAACATTTATAAATATATGTTATTTAAGTGGATAAATTTACATAGAGTAACAATATGGGGGGAGAACACTAAAGTTAAGAGGTTATTTATGTTAATGAGCGGGGGAAATTTGAAGAAAGTAAGTTTGATGCACAGTTCTGCTTCTTCTGACCCTGTGCATGATGACATGAATACTATTTTTTTTGTTTATTGGCTCCGGTTCTAGTCCATAACCAATATTGTAACTGAGGATTTAATGAAGAGTGGTCCACCACTCGCAGATGTGCCGTATCCGGCGGTCATGACCAGGTGAATGAGACGAAATTACTTTTTACTCAAATCACCAGGCCACGACTGACTATAGAGCACATCCTTTTTGGTGAGCCTTTGTTGCATGAATATAATGGCAATAATTTTTCATAATTGCATATCACGCAGTTATTTTCCTGCGCACCTTATGCGAATGTTGTTCCAATATTAAAAAATAGGACAGATGACCTAAGCAACCCTACAAACTAACGACCAATCTCGCTTAACAAATCCATTTATTACGGAAACGGTAAAACTAAATAAAGCTTCGTTTGGATTTCGGCCTGGTTTGTCGACGGACATGGCTATATTTTACCTCAAAAATACCATAAAGCATTACTTAAAAAGACAAAACTACTGTCTATGGTTTGGCTTTCACGACCTAAGTCGTGCTTTTGACACCATTAACTACGAACTATTGCGGTCAATGTCTGTCGAGATTCTGGTAGAAATCAGATTAACCTTTATGTAATCGATTTGATGGAGGAGCTAAGCAGAGCTGCAATCGGCAGTCATGTCGCAGGAGATTATGCAAACAACTTTAGTTGTACTGACGTTATGGCACTGTTGAGTACCTCTGTTAGTGGAATTAGGAAACTTATTGACGTATGTGAACGGTATGCTGTCGCTTATGGTCCATTATAACGTGAAAAAGATAGAACTGATGAATGAGACCGCCGCTTGACGTCGCCCTTCCGGCCCTCACCGAGCGTTTACACTACGCCGGAGTCACCTCTGAACTCCGACCCTACGGGTCAGCGCGTGGGGTTACACGCGTGACGGTTTGAGGCCCGCATCCCTCCAACAGAGGAGTGTCGCAGGAAGGTGGAGCTCCTCTACCGGCATCGCCTTCGTTTACAGCACGCGGCACCGCGAGGATCAGTATGTTCGGTGTTCAATTATCTACAATCCGCTGAGATGGCGCGCTGAAAATCGGGATGGTTTGGCCACGGGGAAACGCGTAACTACACCATGCCCGTGGAAGGGTTGGGGCACAAGTCCTCGGTATTTCGTTAATAGCACGAGTTTTACATCTCGCCACTTGCGTCCGCGCCAGCGCTCAACCAAAAAGTAGTGTTGCGCGTTTCAGAACATAAACAATTTCTGAAACTAGCTATCGGTATAGAAACGGCTTTGACGTTTTAGCTGTCGCCACCAATTCTGTTCCCAGTCTGAACGTGTTAAATTTAAATGCAATTATGCATGCAATTAGTTATTATTAATATCATGTAAGTATAATCAATCAATCTCGTTAACTTGAAGTTAAACTGCCACTGAAGACTGATTGAAATAATACAACAGTAAATACGGCAAATTCATTTGTACTTGCAACGTTTTCACAACTTAGAAAAGAGCTTTGCAAAGGGCCCTCAATATTATATATTGTTTCGATTTTAAATATACATGAACACATTTCTTTAGGTCATGCTAAAGTGAAGATAGGAACTACCATTGTACTATAAACCTCATCACGCAATAGAAAGTTTAGATAACCGAACTAATAAACCGCGTGCTGTGATGATTCTGCTCATTCAACAAACTGTGCCAGCTTAAATGACATATTATGCAATGGCTCAGTTCTTCAAAAACAATTATATGATATTATTCTAATTTCATTTCGTGAAAAGAAAGATGTCATTGTGTGCGACATACGCCATATGTATAGACAAATCATGATTCATCCGGGACGTTGAGTTTTACAATGGCGTGACAATCCAAGTGATCCATTACAATGTATACAATAGCAAACTATGCGTTGACAAGTTCCTCTTACTCTTACTTTGCAAGTCGATGCTTGGTGAGGCTTGCCAAAATTTATCAAAACAACTCATCTGCTAGCCATTCAGGCTTTTTTACGGGGCTCCTATTGTGATGATATTCTGTACGGTACAGATAATATCCAGAAGACCCTACGACTAATCGTAGAGCTTATAGCTTTGTTACAATTGGGCAGCTTTGACTTACATAAGTGGTGTCCCAATGACATTAGCCTTTTGGTGGGCATTTCAGAGACGAAACAAGGCCTTGATTTAAGAGATCTAGATCAGGATCGCCAATGGTTAAAACATTAGGACTGTTTTATGATGCCAAGGATTATGTATTCAAAATGAATGTTTTGAGTTCTATAAGTAAAATGCTTGGCCCAGAGCCCAGAGGGCTTCACTGGTCCTATTATTGTTTGTGCTTGTGTAACTTGGAGTGGGACACATTTCTATCTATAGAGCTCGTTGAAGTTTGGGAAAAATTTTGTTCCAGTCTTACAGGCATGCTGGATATCATCGTAACACGCGATTTCCACTTGATTGAGTCTACACACATTGAACTAATCGGCTATTGCGATGCCTCCTCAAGTGCATACTGTTGTTGTATTTATTTAAAGTTTAAAATTGACAATGCCATACCAAGTGCAGCGCTAACTTCAAAGTCAATGGTCGCCCCCTTGAACTCTACACCTACAATTCCTGAATTAGCCAAGCTCATGTTCAAAATTGCATCATTATTCAGGAATGTCAAAACTGTAAATCTGTTTTGTGATTCAGTACATGACACATCGAGTATATAACCAGAAATAGAGACGAAATAAAGGCCATCCATCCCTGGCAACTCAATCAGGCAAATAGGCCTTATATCACTTTTAAATATCAACTCTCGTTTGCGCTGAAATCACAAATTAGAAAGCTGAAATTGTGCAGCGCCAACAACTGACCTGTATGTACGACAACGTATAATCCAAAAATGTTCTGCATTTACTATAATAAAGATAATATCTCTAACAATAAAAACTGTTCCATTCGGTGATGTGGGAAAAACAGCAAAACATCGGTAATTAATATTAAATATGTAATTATTCGAATTTCGTCTCTTACAGAAAAGCTCAACTTAAACTGGTCGTTTTGAAGTGAAACAATTGACGACACCCGTCAATTGTTTCGAATTCGGGTTGGCCAGTCGGAGCGTAGTTGTCACAGTAACGATTTGGCAGAATAGTTTTCAAACAAATTAAAGACATCTCGTCTCTATTTCTGGTTATATACTCGACGACATGACATTAATAAGTTGACACAATCTATGCACTGGCACTATACACACCCAGCTTGCTTAATCCAGCTGATGTTTTGTCGAGAGGTCCAACTCCTCAAAATTTAATCAAAAACACATTATAGTGGCATGGTCCGAATTATCTATGTAGGTAACAAAAATGGGTAGATTCCATCATAGAATTCCCGTTGCCATATCTATCTGAGCATTCTGAATGTACAGTCAGCCACAACAGTGTTGTTGCAAAAGATTGTGACAACGTGTTGATGCCAATCTTTACAAAATTTTCAAGTTTACATAAAATGTAGCACATAATGGTCTACATAGTAAGGTTAATTAATAAATGTAAAAAATTGCTTTTGCGTACTGGAAGCCTTTCTGCAGGGGAAGGCTGTATGCTATCATCAGGTGCATACAGCGACGTTATTTTTCAGAAAAATTTTTTTTTTAATATTATTTAATTATTTTTATAATTAAAAAAAGTCGTGAAATCGAACCTAAATTCTCTAAATCCTTCCATAGATGAAAATGGTTTATTTCGGTTAGGTGGAAGATTGCATAACGCACAAGTTCCCTGTGTAAAAAGGTTCCCTATAATATTACCTAAAAATGTCACTTTACAAGACTCATTATTGTTAATAAGCATCTTACTCTGTTACATGACGATTAGAGACGCATATTAAGTTGTCACGCGGGGCCCACGTAATTAAATAGAATGCTCGGTCTACATGAATTTTATTGTAGAAATAAACTCTTTATTTCTACAATTCTGTTCTTTTCCCTTCGTATACTCTTATACGAAGGGAAAAGAACAGGTAAAGAAAAGAGTAAATGCTGTAACAAAACATATAGGTATAAAAACAGGTACAATCGTATAAAAACACCCCCTACTTAAATACAAGTTATGGTAAAAAGCAACTTACCCCAAAAGGGCCTGTAATTTCTAGAAATACTATGATTTATAAGCGTTTCTGTTACATGATTTCCAATGGTATTACAAATGTATACTTTACAAGCAGTTAGGTTACATGATTTAACTGGTCAGAATTTTACGTCAAGTCGAGCTCGTGTGCTCGCTTCGGAAATTTAGTAGAAAGTCGAGATGGAAAGAAGAAAAGTAACCTCACGTGCAGCAGATATTATATCATTGCTCAACAAACGCATTTCAGTAACGAGAACTGAGGACCCATCCTCGACCGCAACCGTATTCAAGGAAGCACTTGGAGGCGTACGAGAGATGGGAGCAGCGTCCTTCCGCGTACCAGAGTCAACGGCGCCAAAGTCCAACGTTGGCGCACTTTTCACACTTCCAATTACATTTGTCATCTCTCATTGTATTATAAAAGCGCTTCTCGCTAACATTGGTACACAGCAGATCGTAACATCGCTGACAATGGTAGTATTTTAAAAGCTCACGTGTTTTGATTTCTTGCGAACACCGGTCGTACGTACCCTTCCTAACTACACACACTTACTTACTTAAAACTTAAAATCACGCATGCATTTGTTGTTTTAATGATTACTTTTAATTAGATATAAGTGTGTCAATTAAATGAAAAAACATTTTTCGTTCTTTTTTTCTTTCCATTCAGACCAGGCTCTGTCATACACTTGAGGTAGGTATGTACTCATTTCCTAAGTTTAAAACTTACATTAAAAGTATTTTAGTTGAAAAGTCATATTACAAAATTGAAGTTAGTGTGTTTTAGATAAAGAAATATGGGAAGACAATGAATCTAAATTCCACACAATTATGATTCAAAATGCCATAGCATGGAAGTTTATTTGAAAAGAGCAATCCCTAGAGTTTCTTGCTCGTTCTTCTCAGGGAGGGCAGCGTAGTGAACGAGCAGTAGCTTAAAAAATGACGTTTTCAAGTGTAAAAAATTTAACTTAGACTTTGACTACTTATTAAATTGCATAAGTTTGGAGTCTGAAAATTCTGTCTGAAAGCATAGTTGAGTCCAAATCGATAGATGTCCAAAAAAGGCCAAATCTCCGGCGCTAAACCAAAAGTGTTAGTACACCATACTACAACAATACGTGCGTAATTGATGATGATTTCACAAGGCGTTATGCGTACACGTATAACAAACGAAGTGCGGGCGCGCATTACGTGAGCAATTTTCTCACAAATGCCAGCAACTCGCCTTATTAACCTTTCGATTTGGTCCACGATACGACCTATTGGTATTTTGAGCTATGGCTTGCTCGTGCTGCCGTTATGTGACAAGCTTGCTTAGAAGTCAGGAGAAAGCGTATTGAGCACAGCGACCGATGAAACATATTACAAGGAACAGGAGGTCATCAAAATACCCATTGTGCCTACCCTATGGATTCAATGGACTTACGCCAAAGAGATTGTTAAATAATTTATTGACTTGTAACGAAACCAGGCGAAGAGGATGTCGAGCAGTGGAACTTAAGTAACACATGCCGAACCCATGTTGGGTTGCACTCCCGCTTGTATTTATCCTTTCAACTTTTAAAATAATAAACAATTTTTATTCTAATAATGTCTTAGGCTGTGGAGAGGGGAGAGTCTAAAATAGACATAATAATAATAAAGCACACACTCAACATAACCCCGCACTAGGGAAACCCTGTGTAGCAAGTGCCACACACATAGACAACCATAAATTACACCCAAACTCACAAGATAAATAAATGTTGCCATACAAATCGACTCATCCGTAGAACAAAGACCTATGTGCAAGATTGCTTATTCTCAGGACATTATACATTTCGTTCGCTGTTCTTAGCAGTGAAAATCAGATCGACGATAGATGGATCGATTTTATAGTTCCGAAACGAAATAATACATCTAATTATGCAAACACCTATTAGCTAGGTCTTATTTTGCATTAGGATATTATGTATTTATCCTATTTTCGTTGTATAATCACATCGGACTCTGTTCTTCGGATGAGTCGAAATATCTCTCCCGGCACGGGAATCGAAGCTGGGGCCTCTGCTTGGTAGTCCGATAATTAAACTTAACTTGTCGATTAGCTAGATTTCGAGGGACGTAATGTGTCGATTTTAGCAAATACTAAATTTTTTTTAGAGTTTTGCGCCTAAGTAAGGACGAGCAAAACCAATATTGCACGTAAATGCGGCGCAATCTGTTACGTCAACGGGTCACGTCCGACCGTTTCCATGTTAATCAAAGCACGACGAACCTGCGCAAGCACTCGCGTTACGAGAAGTGACGTGCAGAATAGTTCAGTTTATAAACTAACAACACAGGTCATCTGTCATGGTGCTTTCTATCACGATATGCTAAATATAATAATAACTTTCGTATATCATTGCAAAAATAGAAGAGAATCATTTTTACAAATAACGTGTACAGTGGTAAGAAGGGGTAAATGATTACAATTGACATACTAAGTGATATTTAGTGCACGTTCTGGTCGAGATCGACAAGATGACTTACCGCATCATGCTACTTGTCGCAGTTATGTTGCGTAAGCCGGCAGCGCACGCACAACTATTTAGATCACACCGGACACTACATTTTAATGTTATTTATATTACGCGTCGTGTACAGAAGTTAACATTGTAATAATCATATAGGTACTAAAAAATATGGTTCTTTTTAAATACCTATACGCTGTCACATGAATTTTTGTTCTTTTTTATTTTGTTTATTAGTTGTATAATTGAGTCAATTTATTGGCAGATATACAAATCATATTTCTGTTGCAAAAACGAGCGATTCGTTATGTGTACAGTCAAGAGCACATCAAGCTTGTCTTTGTACTCTGGACCGTTCTTATCGTAAGCGGCATAGAATTGGATTTAAGTCTTAAGTGCCTGATATCATGATTGTGGCATCACAGTACAATTACTCAAATATTTTGTATGGCCGTAAAAATATACATAATTTCATTAAGAAAAAAGACATCCATAATATTAACCTTAGAACTAAGTCCAAACTCATGGTACCACGATTTCGTTTAACTTAAACTATTCTTTTATGGAGAACTGTATACGTTTTTGCAATGAGATTCCGGAGAATATGTTAAGATTGTCATTTTCTAAGTTTAAAACTTACATTAAAAATATTTTAATTGAAAAGTCATATTACAAAATGATGAAAAGTATGTTTTAGATAAAGATGTGTGGAAAGACAACAGAAGTCTAGATTCCACACAATTGTGATTCAAAGTGTATCCCATAGCATTTAAGTTTGTTTGAAAAGAGCAATCCCTAGAGTTTCTTGGTCGTTCTTCTCAGGGAGGTCAGCGCAGTGAACGAGCAGTTAAAAAATGACGTTTTCAAGTGCAAAAATTTCACCCATGGAATAAATGATTATTTGACTTTGACTTTATAATATTTATTTAAGAAAGACACATTCGAATCTGTTAGGATTGTAATGAGTAGGCTCGTACAGCAGACTGGTTCCCAATTTTTTACACATTTTTTTACAACACGGGACCTAAGGATCTAGGAGAAGGGCATAGGCTTCTTTATGTCACAAAAATATACCTTAAAGGGGATGAAATAGGGAATTATATAGAGAACCAATTTAATAAAAAACCAAAAACTATGAAAATTAGCATGGTACATTAAGTTTTTCAAAGTGCATTTTTCTACGCGGACGCGGACGCTGGCAATAGCTAGTATATTATATTATACTATTGTAGTATATTATACCATTTTTTTTAACCGACTTCAAAAAAGGAGGTTCTCAATTTGACTATAACTCCGATTTGTGAACTAATTTTGATGATTCTTTTTTGTTGGAAAGAGGGTTAGAGATGTTCCACCTCTAAGGGTAGCAAACTAGGGGATGAATGACTTTTGATGATGTCCGTTTTTTAGTACTCTGTATTGAGATTATGTAATAAACTTTCACTTAATGACAAATTATAAAATGGCTATAGTACAAATTGCATTGTTCAATAACTACTAACATTCATAGTAAGTAAGGGTCGTATTCTAGAACTCTACTCAATGCTCAAGTCAGGACTTGAGTATGGTTTAAAGCACTCGAAATCATACTCAAGTCCCTTCCATTAGGGTCGTATTTCCAGCGCTTGTGTTTCCAGTGCAAAAAAAAAGTAATAGTAAAGTAAAATTAAATAAAAAAAGTAAAGTTTTTGTTATTGATCTGTAACAAAATTAACAAGTTTCATGATAGATATCATTTGTAATACCCAAGATATAAACTTGTACCTCAGAATCTTGGTAAAGTATATTAAATAATTTAAGTCCTGTCGTTCAACCCATGGCAAAGATGGTTGCTTAAAAACTGTACACAGACATTTCGAGAAGAGCCAAGAGACTGCTGTTGGGCGTGCTTAACTTGGCGAGAGCACTGTCGTGCCTCCAAAATAAGACTTCCTATTGTTTTCACGTAAACACAGTCATTTTGAGGTTAACCACGAAATGGCGATAATATGCACATCAAACGCAGGTTTTAGACGTGATTGCAATGTTACTTGAGATATTTATCAAACTCTTCTCAAGTTCAGGTGCTTTTCAACCGGCGAGGCGCGACGAGGCGAGACGAGGGATTGAAATTTATATGGTCAAATTTCAATTCTCTCCTTACGCATCTTCCGTGGAAATGGTCTGGATTGACGAGGATGTGCGAAGCCAGAAATTAAATATTTGTTAGATGTAATATTTAACAATTTAAAGTATTGTTGCGTACATACCAATAGTATTCAGCTGAAGTAGAAAGAATTCGTCTCTCAGAGAAGTACTGCCACCTTAACTATTTCTGCAGCCAAGCAGTAATGTTAGCATTACTGCGTTCCGGTTTTGAAGGGTAAGGGAGCTGGTGAATTTACAGGCACATGGGACTTGCCAAATTATGTCTCAGGGTGATGGGCGCAGTGGTAGTGCCCCTCCGATCTTTGCGATCTAAAGATCTGAGTGGCACTGCAACTGTTATGGACAGGCGTGTAGCTTACCATCAGGCGCACCACTTGTTCGTACCGTCATTAGATATTATTAAAAAAATATATTTATTACCTAAGCAACGGAAACCGATTTCTCGCCATTAATCGTAATATTAACGGCAATGTTTGGTGGAAATAGGCTGGCCAGATTTCAATTCCCGTGTCGCCTCGCCTCGTCCCGCCTCGCCGCCCGGTGGGAAAGCACCCTTAGAGCGATTACACACGGATACTTTAAGCAGCGCGTCTGCAGCCATTTAGTGATGCAATAGCGATGCAGTCGCTAATAGTCTACCTTTGCACACACGCGCGACTTAAGCAGCGATACAATCGCGATGCACGTATTTAACGATTCAACATAAGCTGCTGCATCAGTGCAGTCGTGCGTTTGCATCGATGCAACCGCCTATAATAAATCGCAAGTGCCGCGATGCAAACGCGTGTTTGTGTCGCTGCTAAAAGTTTGCCATATCGATTGTGAACTGGCTACCGGTACTACCTCAGTTTTTACAACTTTACAGGATGAAGAAAAATATTGTTTGCGTTATTTATATAACATCTGGTTTATTAACTAAAAATACGTAGTTTCTAAACAGTTTTATTACACATGTTATTAAAAACAATGGAATTTATTGCAACGCTGCGGAGTATAAAATAATGTAAAATGCTATTAAAAAGTGAAATCTTTAGAAAATTGTGATAGTACCGGTTGTCAGTTCACAGTCGATATGTAACCGTTCTTAGGCTCGACTCACACTGGCGCAGAGTCGAAGCGTTGCGTCGCGTACTGTTCAACTGATCACGGTCTGTTGGGCGTCTGACGCCTCACTGCGCCCAAGTAACGTGCGGCAACCATAATAAGTAATAATAATAACGCACACACTCAACACAGCACCGCACTAGGGAAACCCTGTGTCGCGGGTGCCATAGACAACCACAAATTACACCCAAACTCACGAGAGAAATAAATGCAGGCCATACAAATATTTCTCCCGGCCCGGGAATCGATCCTGGGACCTCTGCGTGGCAGTCCGTCGTGGTAACCGTTCGGCCACAGAGGCAGTTAGAATACATGTATATATAAATATACCTAAATAAACTTTAACGTACTAATAAATATATACACGTTGCAAACTAGGACAATGTTAGAAGATATTTACGCAATTCTATCCGAATATTTAGTGTATTTTGTTCCGAGAAGTGTAAAGTTATCTACGTAAGTAAATTTCTGTTGTTCTTTAAAGTGAGACTGGTCTTGTCAATGTAGTAAAAATCCTTTCCGGTTTGCCCTCAGCCTTCCTTTAGCCCACTGTACATCTATCAAATTGACTCTGCTTCTTATTTGTCAAAACCACATTATCGGTCTTCGGTAGTCCTTGTCTAACTTGATTTCAACTTTAGTTTAAGTTACTTAGTTTTTGATATTAACAGTAAGTATAATGTATGTAGTAGGGTTCTGTGAGGTGGCCCTCTATAAATCGTCTTGTACTTTCAATTGTCTTTAGTATGGTTTTTTTACGACAACAAGTGACGACAAACTCATGGTACCACGATTTTGTTTAACTAAGGTAAACAATTCTTTGATGTGGAACTGTATACGTTCTTACAATAAGATTCTGGAGTATATATTAAGAATATAATTATTAAATAGAAAATTCATATTACAAAATCAAAGAGCATTCGTTAGATAAAGATGTATGAAAAGGCAACATGAGTCTTGATTCCACACAATTATGATACAAAGTGTATTCCAAAGCATTTAAATTTATATGAAAAGAGCAATCCCTAGAGTTTCTTGCTCGTTCTTTTCAGGGAAGTCAGCGTAGTGAACGAGCAGTAGCTTAAAAAATTACGTTTTCAAGTGTAAAAATTTTACCTATGGAATAAATGATTATTTTGACTTTGAGACTAACATGTCGTATGTATGGTGGCAAAGACTCACCTGTCCATGGTTGTATTACGTTGTGTATTTAACTCTTGTCGTTCATATTCATTGGTAGAGACCAACATTACAGCTTATCCATCCTATTTATATTTGGCACTAGGTAACTTATCACAAACTCGACTTTCTTTTTTACGAAATAACGTTTGTTGGATGTTTGTCGCAAAGACATGATAAGGTTAACTTATTTCAGGTTATATTTAAGGTTAAGTTGGTTTTAAAAGAAAAAACATTAACCTCTCAAAATTACTTTCGAGGTTATGAAACTTCGAGAAAACTTTATTTCTGGAAAATGTCATTTCGGTCTTCTAATTGATAGGTAAAGGTAAGATAGGTCTTTAGTAACAGTAGAGCTTCTTATGAAAGGTTTCGTCCAGGGAAGTACTGTCACCTCGTCTATTTATTTATTATTTAATGTGAAAGGTACGGGTGCTGGTGAAATTGCAGACACATGTGACTTGTCAAATTATGTCTCAGGGTGACGGGCGCAGTGGCAGTGACCCTTAGATCTTTGTGATTTAAAGCTCTGATTAACACTGCAACTGTTGTGGATAGACGTGTCCAGGCGCACAACTTGTTCGTCTCGTCCACGGAAGAAAAAAA
>NW_020653766.1:1477970-1488713 GCF_003589595.1 Hyposmocoma kahamanoa
AAATGCAAACAAATTCGGTTCATTCGCCATTGCACCTAAACACCACTGGAATTATATTAATACATTATACTCAGTGAATGTCCTATTTGAAGTGTTTATATAAAATGAACATTATGCCATCGGTATATTAGATTGAAAGTTGTTATATCAATCGTCTATTATACCTAGTGACCTTTATATCATGCAAGAATATGTCAAATGTCTGTATACCATAAATCAATTATAACTGTTGACCGTTATATCGACTAAAAATACACACGCATGTCCGACGCTAACTAACCACTTCTATTGCATTTATTGTTCTGTGGTCCCGTATCATATAAAATGCTTCCAGATATTCCCTACCCCGTTGCTTCTTGGTTCAAGAGTCACAGCCGTACAGTGTAATAAGGATTTATTTAGACACGGCTTTAACATACCGAAGTGGGTATTTACTAATTATAAAATGTTGTACATGCTATATGATTTATAACTGACGTGTTTAATATTTTCCATACAATGCGGCGTTTAACGAAGACCTTGGCGGCATCCTGGCTTCCTCGTCGATCCACCGACAGATTATCGACAGGGCAGTATCGCTTTTAAGGAAGTGTGTGCACAGATACTGTGGAGTTTGTTCATTACACATGCAAAAATTCAAGAGAATACATATCAGCATTTTGCTTATTTCAAAATTGTACGGGCACCTAGAAATGAAAGTAGTTGTCGTGTGACATATTATATAGGGTAAAGCGGCAGACATTCAAACAATATTTGTATTGTAAAAACGAGCGATTAGTTCTGTGTACCGTTTAGGTTCTCCGGCTTCTCTCAGAGAAAAGTTTAAGGAGACTGGTACCATGGCTGTGGCATCACAGTACATTTACTCGTAGGTCAATGATTTACTCAAATATTTACATGCCCGTATGCATAATTTCAATAAGAAAGAAGATAATATCTATAATATTAACCTTGGAGCCATGTCCAAACTCATGGACCCCGATTTCGTTTAACCAAGGGAAATGTATACGTTTTTACAATAAGATTCTGGAGCATATTCATACTCGTATTATCATTTCCTAAGTTAAAAAAAACGTTAAGTTAAAAACTAAATTAAAAACATTTTGATTGAAACGTCATATTACAAATTTGGAGACTACGTGTTAGATAAAGATGTATGGAAAGACGACATGGCTCTAGATTCCACACAAATTTGATTCAAAGTGTATTCCATAGCATTTAAGTTTATTTGAAAAAAGCAATCAATAGAGCTTCTTGCTCGTTCTTCTCAGGGAAGTCAGCGTTGTGAACGAGCTGTAGCTTAAATGTGACGTTTTCAAATGTAAATTTATTTTACCTATGGAATAAATAATTCTTTTGACTTTGACTTAAGTAGCACAAGCCTCTTAAGTTTTATTTCTCTCTAAAACTACTTCTCTTCATCTGTTATTGAATACGTCGCGTATTTCACATTCTCGAGGAACAAATGCTTCATGTACCTATCATACTTTCAAATGCTGCAAATAAAAGCACAAAATTGTGTAAGTATTTAATATACAGTGGACAATAACCTCAACAACACACATCAGATATCGGCCATTGTTCTCACGCATCCTGCAAATGGCTCTTTGTTAACGTGTTCTTTGCACACCCTCTATCAGACGCTTGAAACTTCCTCTTGTATGATCCTCAATGAAATTTAACACAATTGTATATTTAATTATATTTTAATAACTGACAAAAATATTCGTTAGTTATTAAAATGTTTATATAACATAAATACTTTAGTACAGAATTAAAGAAAAATAATTAGAGAAAAAAGAAAGAATACTAATAAATACTAGTAAACTGCCTCCGTGGCCGAACGGTTACCATGCTGTAGGGCTAGCACGACGGGACGCGACTTGCGCGAGAGCGACATACAGCGCGAGATCTCTATGCAAGGATAGCGGGATGTCGCGCTTTATGTCGTTCTCTTCTTCTGTCGGTGCGATTCCCGGGCCGGGAGAAATATTTGTATGACCTACATTAATTTCTCTCGTGAGTATGGGTGTACTTTGTAATTATCTATGTGTGTGTCCATGGCACCCGCGTACAGGGTTTCACTAGTGCGGGGCTATAAAAGATTAAAAAAAACTAAATTTGAGCTTTACTGCGTTCCGGTTGGACAGGTAAGTGGTAGTGCCCCTCACACCTTTGCGATTTTAAGCTGTGAGTGACACTGCACCTGTTATGGACAGGCGTATCGCTTACCACCACACCCACGACACACAACAAGTGAACAAACACACACGCGCACACGCACACATTTTACGAAAGGCAAGCTTTTGTCTTTTGTGTTTTCACTCAGTGCGCGCTGTGGCATAAACTTTTGGCATATCAGTCACGTGTGGCAAAGACAAAACGTGGACGGTTGCTCACATCCGCACAAGGACAGACAATCCTTTCAATCCTTTGAAAAGACCACCTTTCGACGGACAGTCGCGTCATGAGACATCAGAGCGTGACAATACAAAAATCACCGTCAACACTTGCTACAATGTTACGTGGTGTTGAACGTTCTTGTCACGTCATATATTTATATGTGTCGGTAAAAATGTGCTGTCCCAAAGGCCCCCCGAGTCGTGGATCGCTGTGTGACATTAGGTCGTGTGACTCGACACGACTTGTGTCATTTGTCCGCGTGACAAAAGCCGTCTACACTTGTATTTTTGCTACGCGTATATGTTATGGTCACGAAGTCCGGTGCGTTTAAAATGTCTCAAATGTGGACCCACGCTTATATGCAATTTTGGATTTTAATACAAAATTACTTTCTTGCTACAGTTGCATTGCTTAACTACGTCCTAAGTAGTATTTATTAATAAGCCCTTTAAATTACAGGCTCTGCTGCTGGGAACAATATCATTGTTTCTAAACGCCTGTAGTACAATTCCGTGACTAAAAAAAATTTAAAATATGCAGATTATTATCTCGCATTATACGTACATTAGTACCACACCCTTTGTTATGTAAATTCAAGCAAAAAGGCAATCAAATAACTATCTTAACTTTATGATCTTTAAAGTCAATTTGTATTGACACTATTTCCTATTTTCAAATACGTTATGGATGTAATAAATAACAGGTGCCGTCGAAAAAAGTGTATATGCATATTTTGAACTCATTGCGTCGATTAACCGATTACGTATAAAAACATAAGGTATAGTAGTTGCTTTGCGAAACTGTGTTCAATGATCCCAAATAACTCCGCAGTTATTCAAGTTTTTAAAAATAACAGATTAGTTAATTACTAACTGACACTTTCTCGTCGTCGTTGCATCATTTGAGATGGGTGAAGGGTCAAGCATTACCACTAATAAACATTAAGATTGCAGGTACTTAAAACTAGAGATGCCACGAATAGCGATTTGACCAAATATTCGACCACGCTCTCGGCCGAAGCGTCGAATATTCGGCTGACGAATGCTTTCACGCGTGACCTGTTACGACCTGTCTCATTGCGCTGCGTGCGGGGGTAGCGAGGTTGGGGTGTTTTTGTTGAAAAATGATAAAACGAGAGAATCAATACATGACAGTTTCTGGACCTGTTTTGAAGAAGTCGCTACAGATAATATGCAAAATGATGAGGATGTGGAGAAAAGTTCTATCGCACATGAGATTGATTTTCATTTGAAAACTGTTCGCCTAGATCGGACGGCAGATCCTTACAAGTGATGATCAGCAAACGCAAAACAGTATCCAAGCCTGTCAACATTTGCCAAGATTTATCTATTGTCTCCTGGCAGTTGTGTTTATAGTGAGAGGCTATTTTCAGAACCAGGAATTGTTTATGAGGAAAAGCGCAATCGTTTGTTGCTGAAAAAATTGTTTACATTCATCATAACCTGCCACTCATTTTAAATATTAATAACTAATTTGTGATTAAAACACATGATACATTTTGAATAATATGTGCTTTTTTCCATTATTTAATATTCGGTATTCGGCCGGCGAATTAAAAAAAGTGGCCGAATAGGCCGAAAACCGAATAGTAGCCGAATATTCGTGGCCTCTCTACTTAAAACTACAAAACGACATCTGTTATGAAATAGAAACATGAAGTTTACTATAAGCACGTATTTGTGAAATAAAATTAAAATAAATTCTAAAGCATTAGTTTCTTCATTATAAGAGCACTTGACCGCGTATAGAAGACCTCAAGAAAATTAGGAAATTCAAAAGAAATCTTTAAAGAAGCTAGCTATATTTGAAACCGCTTCGAGAGTACAATCTTTTTAAAAAGCAATTATAATCATATCGGTCTCAAGAAATTTTGATTTATAAAAAATGTAAGCTATTGATTTACTTTAAATAAGGTTGTTACATTGTGCACGAATGAGAGGAAACCCGAGCCCGGCTGTGAGATGTATAAATGTGTTAATGATGATTGATGAATATGATGACACAAACAACCTTCATCATCAACATCAACCCATCGACCCAAGGCCTGCGGCGTGGTCGGGTCCAGATTACGGGATGTGCGTATGCTCTTCAGTGGCACAGCGGTCTATGGACGCTTGATGAGGACGTTCCGGGTTTGATTCCCGATTTGGGCCAATTTATGAAACGAACATTTTTAAGTTGGTTCTGGTCTAAGTATTCTGAGTGATCGTTATTCTGGTATTCATAGTACAGGAAATTCCCTAATTTGAGACTAGAAATTTGGCACTTTTTTTTTCAATAAATATTTATCTTTGGCGTAGCTTCAAGTAAAAAGAACCTAACAGAGAAACGGTCGGGATACGACAACGCTATAAGTACGTATCTCATTTCCACTACATCGGGAAGTATGATCTTGGTCAGACCGGTTTGTTGCGATTGGGCAGCGAGTGAGAAGCACCGTACCGAACCGTGTCCGCAAGTAGGTAGTAAGGCCGGACGCGCAACCAGTCCGACCCAGCTGTAGTACATGATGCCATGATTAGGCGGTGCAGGCTGTGTATTAGGGCCGGCAGCCACCATTTTGAACATTTACTCTGAAAAATGTAAAATTATTGCAATAAACAGTAAACAAAACAATTGTTATTTAAAAAAAATCAAATGTTTCATTCCTTGATTTGAAGTTAGAAACCACCGCCACGAGAGGAACAAACCGTCTTAGACACTGTAATCACTTAAAACTAGGTTTTCATATTTTAGCAAGTATTCCGTTTATTGCTGTAATATCTATTTCTTTTTAATAATTGAATAAGTAGACAAGTTTTTACAATGAAGTGCAGATGCGGTGTCATACATTTTCAATTTTTTCAACACATCCATCTAAGTAATTAAAAAAATATATATCGCACTGTTAATACAATAGTGTATTAACTCAAAAAGAGGACTTTTTCAGAATCGATGAAAAACGAATTACTCACTTCCCGCAAAAATATTACTAAAATTTTTATGTTTTAGTTTATTAAAGACACTTAAACGATTTCTCAAATGTATTCAAAAATAAAATGGAAAAACAATTTCACGTTTTTGAACGAGGATTATTTTGGCGAGAACTAGCGCACATAAAGTATGT
The DNA here is from genome assembly GCF_003589595.1 of Hyposmocoma kahamanoa. NCBI lineage: Eukaryota > Metazoa > Arthropoda > Insecta > Lepidoptera > Cosmopterigidae > Hyposmocoma > Hyposmocoma kahamanoa. The sequence goes on from NW_020653766.1 coordinate 1,483,501, forward strand.
CTCATTTTGAGTTAAGTAGATATCTTTTGATTGTTTCTTACAATATTCTAACGACGGTTTCTTTGACGTGTAGAGAATGAAATTTTACGCTCAGTAATGATATAATATTAAATTTCACATAGTTTGAGTTACAACACTATTGTAATAGCAGTGCGATATCTGTTCACACTTCTTGATATTTGTAAAGTATCTTTTGGTGAGAAAAAATTTATACTTAGCTCATTAAAAGCAGGTTGATTTAAGATAATAAAAAGAAAGACAAAAAGACAATTATGTTTGAATACAGTCACGTCCAAAGGTGTTAAAACGCAAAAGTCGTAATAATATGCATAAAGTTTTTAATTAAAAAAAATCGTTTGGAATATTACCATATTAATGAGCTTTTTTGTAGGCCGTGACCCCCTTGACATCCCCGTCCCGGCTTGATTTCGACTTAATTGTCACCCTGTATTTGTAATATATTATGTTATAAAACTACTTTTACCACTTCCTACCTAATGTAAACTAAATAAATAGGTAGTGATATATTTAAAAACATCATAGTTGTAAAATACTAAATTAACTCAAGAGCGCACAATAAAATAATCTATTGTTAAAAACGGTGTTGTATTGGCTGACTATATTATGTTTATTATCCTGACATCGCTTTGGTGCCTTCACGCGGATCTCACGGTTGCGCAGTTGACATTCGGGTCATATCTGCGTGCGCCCGCGCTCCGCCACATGGTGAAGTTATTTATACGTAGATAAAGCAACACAGACTCGGCGTGTTAATATTTACCTATAACTGTCTCTGGGAGGTCATACATAGGGCGCACTATATGTTTCCGGAACTGTCCACTTACATAAGCAATATTTAAAAAATTATCATAGCATTTGAAAATGGAACTCTTTGGCTATAGAATACACTTTGTTTCATATGACAGTCACTTGTTTTTACATTGTGGCGTCATTTTAGAAATTGTTTGTTTACATCACCATGGATTTAACTCGTGAAAATTTTCGTAATATGATTTTCTACGGATTGACGTGTAATTTAACAGCTCAGCGAAGCTACGCTCGGCTTCAAACTGCTTTTGGCGATGAAGCACCATGCAAGACGACTATTTATAGCTAGTTTGCAGAATTTAAGCGCGGTCGTGTGAATCTCAGTGACAAATTTCGTGATGGTCCCGTCCCATCCACTGCTGTGAACAAAAAAAACATCGATGCTGTGCGCCGTATGACCAAACCAGACAGGCATATGACATACCATGAGGTTCGGGCATCTTTAGGCATAGGCATGAGTCAGATACAATCAATACTACACAAACATTTGAGTGTGAAAAAGCTGTGCTCTCGGTGAATCCCACACAATTTGACTGAGGCTCAAAAAACAGATCGCTTCACTTGGTGCAATGCAATGCGTACCAGATTCAACGAAGGGGCGTCAAATTTGGTGTGGGACATAGTAACAGGTGACGAAATATGGATTTATAGTTACGATCCCAAAACAAAGCAACAACCGAGAGTATGGGTCTTTCGAGACGAGACGAAATCAACTAAAGTTGCGCGCGTGCAAAGTGCCTCTAAGCGGATGATTGCTTCTTTTTTTAATAAAACTGGACACGTGGCTACAGTTGCTTTGGAGAATCGTTGTACCGTGAATAGTGATTCGTACACGACCATTTGTTTGTGGGAAGTTATTGACAAACTCCATAATAATAACCGTAACCGCCGTATCATTTTGCACCACGATAATGCCAGTTCTCACACGGCTAGATAGACAAATGAATTTATGAAGGTGAACAACGTTGACCTTATGAGCCACCCCGCGTACAGTCTCGACCTGACACTTCGTGACTTTTATTTATTTCCAATAATTAAGAACCAGTTACACGGTCAACGATTTTCATCACCTGAAGAGGCTGTCGAAGAGTGTGATAAATATGTTTCAGAGATTGTCACGGAGGAGTGGCATAAATGTTTTCGAAAGAAATTGGTTCATTCGTATGAAAAAGTGCATTAACGCTAATGGAAAATATTTTGAGAACAATAAATTCATTTCTAATCATCTATAGTATTTTTTCTTATTCATTCCAGAAACATAAAGTGCGTTCCACGTATATCAAAATAAGCATTATTATGGTGCCGATGTAAGGTTGAGTATACTGGCAGCGAATTTATGAAATGGCGCAGGTGCTCTGTTGTCATAGGACCTCGGTTGCGCCAATGTGGCTGAGCTACGTTTCAGGAAAGAACAGGTTGAGTGTAGGAGTAAGCAACTAAAGACGGATGACCTAAATACACCTACATTAGAGCTTAAGCACGCCCATGTATCGGAGATCAGAGGACAGTTTTTCACTATAAACTCTTGCAAAGTTTGTTAAAATAGGATGGCGGCATCCCATGTATTTTATGACCCAGTGTTTATGATGACGTGCATTAAAGAGGGTTATTAATACTTGTAATTCATTATCCAAGCATCAAAACAGCTAATTGAGTACAGTCTGCCGAAGCTGGGGTTATAAAGTTGACATAGGTTATATCATAACATTGTCCTGTATTTTTTGTATTATTTCAGATGTTTGTTCCTAGTAGAAGAAAACGACAAGCTTTCAATTTATTCCCAATAATAGTAAAGAACTTGCTAAAATTTCTAAATTTGCCAAACTCTGCTACAACATTAATACGTTCTGCCGCAATGAAAATTAATAAAAATTAAATATGCCCAAATAGCAGAAATCTGCCACAAATAGTCACACTGATCTCAATCTCAAAATGACAGATTCGCTCTGGGCCTTTTGGTGGGAAAAGTGTCGTTTTTATTTTGACTTTCAATTATTTTGTGAAATCTAGTTTAAAGTGGAATAGGACAGTGCTATTGTGCCTTAATCGAAGATTAAAACGCGAAATTATACGAATCTCGAACTAAAATACCCGTATCGGCCCGTTCTAAGGAATCCCGAGTCAATCCAAGCACGCCGCCTCAAATTGCCTATCCTCTTTGTGGTGGCCATATTTACAGAAATATAATTAAACGTTTATGTTTTCGACTGAAGGACTTTGTTTCCATGGCCAGCAATAATTTAATTAAAAAAAATAAATCTCAAAATGACATTGACATTGGCAAGAAGCCAAAACGTTCGCTAACTTTCTTGAAAAGACAACGAGTGTGATTCGCTCTGGACCTTTTGGAGGGAAAAGTGTCGTTTATATTTTGACTTTCAATTATTTTGTGAAATCTAGTTTAAAGTGGAATAGGATAGTGCTATTGTGCCTTAATCGAAGATTAAAACGCGAAATTATATGAATCTCGAACTAGAATATCCGTATCGGCCCGTTTTAAGGAATCCCGAGTCAATCCAAACACGCCGCCTCAAATTGCCTATCCTCTTTGTGGCGGCCATATTTACAGAAACAAACTTCATGTTTAGGCTGATGGCTTTGCCAAAGCCTTAATAAATTAAAAAAAGAAAAAAAAAAGAAATGTCTAAATATTTTTGACACATTATGTTTTATTTTTTAGTTTATGTCATTACCGTTTAATTGATTATTTGATTAGATATTATAAAGTTTTAATGTTTTATGTGTGTACTACAAAATAACCGATACTTTAGGTAGGTAAACATTCAATTATGTTTACAATGATACGTACATACAAGAACGTTACATAATCTATGATCGAACAGAATCAATTGTATTTTTGCATTTATTCTAAAATAAATTGTTTTACAATTTCTTTATTCCCGACTTCTAAAAATATACAAAAATATGTTGATAACTAGGCATAAACTAATACGAAAATTATACTAGCTTGTGCCATGAACGGCTCTTCATTGATTTTATAATTATTGAGTCAGCTTTCGACATCCTTCCTTTAAGAACTACTTGTTATTGCCAGACTATCAATGAAAGAATCGCGATTACGATTTTGCAAATCTGGTATCAAGGCTTAAAATTAGAAAGATCGCAAACAAATTAATGAAACCAGTTTGAAACAAGTGCTAGGCTTATACTTACAATAACTTGAAATTTTAATATAGCCAACGAATTATGTAATTGTCTTATTTCTTTCTCCACCTCGAGAAATTTGCATTTGGCACAACAAACAAACAGCACTGATATTAAAATATTGCCAAATTTGAGATTTTTTCCACTGTTAACATTTTTCTGTTACGTATTTGTTTGTAATATTAATCGTTTTTATAAAAACCAAGTGACCACAACAAATCAAATTGTCAATGTGAAAGCGCAATAATTCACTAATCAATCAATCAATCATGTTGATGCGCGTTCAAAACCTGTCGCGACATATTTACGACAGTGGATCAGATATCCGGCGGCGGCCGGATATCCGGCTAACCGGCCTGGGTACCTATCTGCCCAAATCACTACCCGTTTTATCTCTAATCTGTACAATGGTAGTTATAACATTTTTAGAAGACTCCTACATTCCAATCCACCACCTTGATTTTCGTTACGTAAGCATTATGTTTTTATGTATTTTATTCTTTTTTTATTTGTTTTAAGCATATTAAAATAATTTCTTCTAGGTATCAAACGTCCACTGTTTTTGCTAAAGTGTTGTATTTAGCTATAATTGGATTACAGGTGTGTATTCATTCATGTAGAATAGTTTTTGTTGATGTACGTTCGCCTAAACAACGTTTGCTGTTTAAAGTTTTTTATTTAAAGATGTTTTCGCTATGAAGTACACATTAAAAGAGAACGTAACCGTTACATTTATTCAAGAGCATCAATAATAATGGATAGATATATAAATAAATAAATAAAAATGTTACTTTAACTAAACCCCTGCACTGCACGTTTTTTTTTGCAGTATAAGTCTTACCGAATAAACAGTGGCGAGATAATATAGAACCGTTCACACGATGTTTGTCCTGCAAAACACGTACACAGCTCTATACGTTTATCGAATACGCAACGGATTTATCAAACAAATCGAATCAACTCTAACGTATTCGATGTGCAGTAACGCATAGCGTATATAATGCATCTCTTTCACACGGCGAGAAGTAATACGTTTTTTATCGAATAGCCACCGAACAAATGGCGTCTATTAATGAGCTGTCTTTAGGAAGGAGGGCACGCATAATTTTATTAACTCAAAATGACCGGCGAATCTTCTGTGATCAAAGATTTATTGATGTCTTTAGTAGAACAAAGGCCCGTTTCTTTTCTCAGATTTTCGTACAATTTTTCAAACGCAC
>NW_020653766.1:1493713-1510550 GCF_003589595.1 Hyposmocoma kahamanoa
ACATAATTTAATATTTTATTAGTTAAATATAATATGTATGTAAGTATATTTCCGCTCTTCGTAACATTATCTTTTTTGTTTACCGAATGCTGTGTATAGTTGTAATTGGGTACCAGTGTTACGGTGCTATTCTAGAATATTTTTATATTATGCTGTATCTGATGCTGTAACTGTACCAATAAAATAAAATAACATTTTTATATGGGAAATTAAACTTTTTTTACATGTCCCATAGTCACGGTTGACAGTCAACTAACCTGTAAAGGGCCAGAAACGTTGGTTTGTTTGAAAATTCAAATATACGCTATTCTCTCTGGAAAAATAGTTTCATGTGTAACAATCGCGAAAACCTAAGAACTCGATATTACATTTTTTTAGTGATACTTATGTACGGATCAAGTAACCTTTAGTGCAGTACCCTAACATTTTTAACGCAGTTAACATTCCATACACGCTATTTTATTGCATTGCATTTCCAGCCTATATGAAAATTGGATGTTCGATCTGTGCACCTATATTTTCGATTACGCCATCTTGACGTAGATTTTGAGATTCTAAATGCGCACGCTTTATTGTAAGTACTACATAAAACTTGTATTGTAGTGCATATACGAGTAGTACAAAAGTGTACGACTGTACCCCGTCGACATTCCATTATCCGGTTACGCAAACTTAAATAATTTAGTGTTATTGCTATATTTAGGCGGCGAACTGCCCGAGCAGGTCACCGGTTATATAATACGTTGTACCGTCTTACGTAATATATATCATGTCATATAATAATGCTGTTATTCAACTCGTATTACGCACATTATTGTAATTACCCACATTTAAGTGGTCCACTGCTGGGTACGAGTCTGATCTAAACAGGTTTTTTAGGATAATAAGTGATGGGACCATTGACTTACAATTATATGGACGTCGGGTCCGCGCTAAAAAGTGTCCGAATTTATAGGGCGTTAAAATCGTATACAGAGCGTCATTCACGCTTTAGTCTTCGTTTGTTCGACTGACAGCGAAGCAAGCAAAATTAGACGGTACTGCGATGACATTACAATTTAAATTCAACGTTTTAGCTTTTTCATATTCCTTTACATGTCACTACGTTTAAATAGGTTGACTTGGGACATTTTTTTCGTGGTTTTTGTATTAGACCCGTCGTCCATTTATTTGTAAGTCAATGGATGGGACGAACAAGTCGTGCGCCTGATGGTAAACGACATAAACGCCTGTCCATAACAGTTGCAGTGTCATTCAGAGCTTTCAATAGCAAAGATCTAAGGTGTAATGCTTTTGCGCCCATCACCCTGAGACGTAAGTTGACAAGTCCCATGTGCCTGTAATTTCACCAGCACCCTTACACTTCTAAACCGGAACACAGTAATGCTCACATTACTGCTTGGCGGCAGAAATAGGCAAGGTGGAACAGTACTTCACAGGATGAACTCTTTTACAAGGACCTCCATTGCTATTAAAGGTAAAACAATACGGGTTAGTTAGTTTTCATCTCAGCAGTACCTCCCAAGAACTCACTGAAACTGATATCGGCCCAATCTATTACAGACAAGATTACGTCGCCTTACTTTCTCAAGCTCGTATGTTGTAAAGCGTGATTATTCAGGAGATAGCAAAACTTTCAATTTATTTCAAATTGTTTATCTTATTAGAGGGTTAATTTGGACGTATTACTCATTGACTTACAAATAAATGGACGACGGGTCTAATACAAAAACCACGAAAAAAATGTCCCAAGTCAACCTATTTAAACGTAGTGACATGTAAAGGAATATGAAAAAGCTAAAACGTTAGATTTAAATTGTAATGTCATCGCAGTACTGTGTAATTTTCAATTTACTAGCAATAATCTCAGTACAGAGAACAGAAAAACCGACCTGAGGCGGATATTCGCCATGTCACTTGTTGAGGGATATCTAGGATATCTAGTTGACCTGCCGCCCAGGGAGACCCGTAGAAACGGTTGTCCGCTGGCCGCCCGCGGTACAGTACAGGGGCCCAATAGGGACTAACTACCCCTAGAGACTGCCCCACCATGCCGCGCATAATCTTGGGGTAGGTCGTCGTGCCGGTTAGTGACCGGAATATGGGGTCCCGGCGGCATACCCGGGGGGGGGGGGGTACGGGGGCCCTTCCGTTCGGCGGGTCAGCCGGCTATCCTTCAAAAGATCAATGGCATGTATTGCAGTTCCCCTCGTTTTTCTTCTTCGGTGCGGTGCCGAAAGCTTCAACTCTTCACACTACCGTCCGACCTGAAAAGTCATTCATCCCTTAGTTTGCCACCCTTAGAGGTGGAATATTTTCTTCGTATTTAAATGGGGCCACATTTGAGGCTCCCTCTTTCCAATAAAAAAAGAATCATCAAAATCGGTTCACAAATTATTAACCAGAGTTATCGCGTAAAAAAAAAGACTGTCGAATTGACAACTAACTCAAATATGTTACGTTTAGATAAATTATCCAAGTTTTCATACCTAATCCAAAACAATAGGACTTAACTACTGCAATGCCCCCTTCCGCATACCTGCACATTTGTGTCAGTCGGCTGGAAGTCAAGCTCGCCGACTACCTCTTGCTATTGTTTATATGTCACAAGATGTTTCCACACGAGTTTTGTAATTATGCTAAATGATCGTTTTATCCATAAACACTGCAAATCTGCGTGTGCACATGATATTTTATTACGTACGCTTGTAGGTGTGGTATTAGGTATGGGCCATTACTGACTACAACTCCACACGGAGTGTAACAAGGTGTGACAAATGTAGAGTCCAAATGATCAAAATTAGCTAAAATGTTTTAGGTTTTGAACATTTTGCCCAAAATCCGGAAAAGGCTAATAAGGTTCAATATCCTTCTTCTTCTTAGAGTGCCTCTTCAATGCTGAAGGTTGGCCGTCAGCTTCCTGTATCCGTCTCTATCGCCAGCCAACCGAAACAGCTGTTCGACTGAGGCAATGCCGAACTCCCAGATGTTCAATATCCTGAAAATTAATTTTTAGTTTTACGCATAAAATGCTTGAGACTTCATGGTAGAAAAGTTGAATAAGATTTATCATGGGTTTTTTAGGTAAAATGGATTACATAGTGTACACACATTATGTCAACATTCACTTGATTTCAGGTAGCATTTTTGCTTGTCTTTTTCACCAACATTGAACAGTTTTCCAAATTAAAAATTATTTTTTCCTAAAGTTCTCCTCAAGTGACTTTGATCCTTCTTTCCCTGGACTCTTCAAATGTTCAGATTTTTCTACGTTACGTTACAGGTTACATAGATTGTTTTCACTGCTGTTTTTAAACAACTTTTGAAAGGGAACTTCATCCTTGCGTTGCCGCTTCTGTGGCCAAACGGTTACCATGCTGGACTGCCATGCATAGTTCCCGGGTTAAATTCCCGGGCCAGGAGAAATGTTCGTATGGCCTACATTTATTTCTCATGAATTTGGGTGTAATTTGTATTTGTCTGTGTGTGTTTCAACGTCATCCGCGACACATGGTTTCCCTAGTGTGGGGCAATGAATGCCTGGGTTTTTATTATTATTTAATACTTATGAGCGTGTACACTTAACTATGTTTTTCCAAATTACAGGAACTACAAAATTTAATTTTTAACCCTTATTTTTTTTTTAACGGGGGTTAAAAGGGGAGAAGGCATACCAACTAAAAATCCCCCGGCCGGATGTTGTGGGCGCCGTGGGATCCCGCAGACTCACCACTACGACGCCCCCGGCCACTTTGACTTCTGCCAAGGTACCCGCACTAAAGAGGGGAGGGTCAGTCGCTTGGCCCAACCCCCCAGACGGGTGAGACAGAGCACTGCGGGTAAGGGATCACCGTCACTTGTCCGCTGGCCTCAACTCTTTATTTATTTAGATGTCAGTCCCATTAGCAAAACAAAGCATCAAAAAAACACTTTATAAAATATAAACAGATAAATAAAAATACTGCCTAACCAAACGTGTATACAAAACCTTCGCGGCACTAGTTACTTGTTGGCTCAGACAAAACAGATTGAAACTACGCAACATTAAATGTACCAAAACAAGCCTATTACAAAGAACCGTGTAAAGCAAATGTTGTGCATCGTCAGGAACTCCACACACTTCGCAATTTGGAGAATTCACCCTCCTCATCATATACAAAAAAATATTAAATTGGAACATGTCCGGACCGACACCTATACGCGCTGACAAAACTACAAAGGTACAAAAAAAGCATTTAAAGGTAACTATTCTCCGTAAACACTCCTCTCAAACATGCTCCCAAAGAAAACATACTCCCAAAAAAAATACAATTTAGTATTCTCAGTAAACACTTTTCTCACATATAGTCTAAACTCACACTGGCACAGAGTCAAAGCGTCGCGTCGCGTCTTGTTTTTCAACTAGAATGCATTTGCATAACACAAATTTGTACCATAATTGTGGGAAAACAGAGATGAATATGCTATAAACGAAAAACATAACGCGTCGCGACGCTTCGACTCTGCGCCAGTGTGAATTGAGCCATACTCTCAACACACTCACATGTTATTCACTCAACACTGTACATACTGTCAAAGGCAAAATGTAGGCCAATACCACCGCGCCTTTGATACAGTACTAGTATTTTTAATCGTTTTAGTCCTATAAGTCTTTTAGGCTTCCTAGGGTTAACAGACTTCGACTCGAATTAGTCTTCAGTTTTAGTCTTATGACTCAAGACTTGAGGGTTAATAGACTAGACTAGTCATGAGGCGTTAAAAATTAGTCGAGGTTATATATTTTATTACTTTAATTTATATATTTTTTCAGACTAATTATAATTAATTATAATGGCTCTCATTTGACATACGGGATATATACCGGCTACCATTTCCCGAACTGTGGGGCGAATGACATGTTTTAGCTTTTTTTTCTTTTAAAATAAATATTATACATTCCCGGAGACATAATTCGAGCCACCTAGCATTTTCAGTATTAAGTGCCATAAGCTTAAACAATGTTATATTGAACAAAAACTATTATGCAATTTTGAAACTAGTATACTAAACGTCTTTTCCAGAAACCCTTGTTGGAAATTTGGATTTGCACTTTTATATACACTAACCCTTTAAGACAAATATGCGAGCTGGCTCGAATATATATGTTTCATATTTTTTCTGTGATTATCTAGTACCCAGATATGCGAAGTGTACGTTCATATTTCTTCATCATTCAATTTCCTTAGTAGACTCCCATTCACCCACGCTCCCCTAACTCCCGTCACGCGCGTGGACAGGAATGATCACAATATTATACTGGACCGGCCAACGTAAACTAAGTAAGCACTACAAACAAATCAATAATATTGAAAGAAGGTACAATAAAAGATGCGTTAACTTCTCTAATATATTTCTTTTGCAACGATATTTACGATGTTGATTAGAATAAACTGTTTTGATTGTGTGACTCAATAATGGCAGAAATTCAACAGTGTCAAGTCGCTTTAAGTGTTGTGTGAGTGCGCTAAATAAACACTACGGTAGACATTTTATAGTTCAGTACATAAGTAAATGGTAAAAAAACTTGTCAAAAGTAATCTTCAAGGTGAGAGCTCCGTAATGATTTGTATTACATTAACTTAAAATCTGGCGTATTTCTCCAACATGGTTGCCACCATGCAGATGAGATTATTTGAAAATATTTTTATTGAAAACGCGGCTACAAAACAGCCTGAAATAAAATAGTAAAATTGCAATTACTAAAACCCTACATAAGTGTTGTGGTCTTTTCTTCTGTTTGACTCTTTGATTTCAAATAATTATCACTTAATGTCGTGTTCATCACAGCTGGGTTGCATTCTTCAGTCGATCCAATTAGTTGTATTGATCGTAATGTCTCTGCACAAATACATTCGTTTCGCAACTGTATGGTTCGTAAAACTATGGTATGACGATGCAATTATCAATTTAATTCGTGGGTGTTTTAATTTCTGTGCAAGTCACTTTTATTTACCCTACATACCAATGAAATATTGTACTAAAGAAACGATCAAACAAAACACAATCACTAATCACATTTGTAAATAAATATTACGAAAGTTAATACAGTGACTATACTACAGCTGGGTAGGTGTATAACCGAGGGCGAGAGTAAGTACATGTTTACCAACGTTCATATTGACAAATATGCTCATCTAATGTGTTGTGGATTTTACCAACCTGTCGTCTTCACCTTCATGAGTTTATCTCGGGAGCCATTTCAAACATTTGTTGCGTACAAATATTATATTTGCTGTGACTAAGTATTGTCCCCAAAAGAAGTGCAATACCAGCTTCTAATGAAGTGATTTCTGCACCGTTACTCGTACGCCAATTTTAGAGATAAAAAATGCAAGTAGCGTCCATGAAATTATCTTTAAAATGATAATTTCATGGACGACATATTAACATAGATGAATCAATGCATTACTCATATTTTGATCGCGCGACAACCACACCTATATTATGAAATAAAATTTTCATAAATATCTAATTTCAAGAATATTAAAACCTTGAGCTACTTATCTGAAGTTGGGGACGAATTAAAAAATTAAATGTTAATTAATGCAAGTCTGAGCGATGGTTAAGTTATAATAAAAACGATTATAAGAGGAATTTACACCTAATATGTGCATCCAAAGATATAAGACTGAATTTTGAATGTCAAAATCTTGCGTCAAAGTGTAAATGGAACGCCTTGGCCCATTGACTTACAATTATATGGACGTCGGGTCCGCGCTAAAAAGTGTCCGAACTTATAGGGCGTTAAAATCGTATACAGAGCGTCATTCACGCTTTAGTCTTCGTTTGTTCGACTGACAGCGAAGCAAGCAAGATTAGACAGTACTGCGATGATATTACAATTTGAATTCAACGTTTTAGCTTCTTCATATTCCTTTACATGTCACTACGTTTAAATAGGTTGGCTTGGGACATTTTTTTCGTGGTTTTTGTATTAGACCCGTCGTCCATTTATTTGTAAGTCAATGCCTTGGCCCGATAAAATTTTTATGGATCTTTGCGATTTCTCTCAGATCTTTGCGATTTGAAGCTCTGAGTGCCACCGCAGTTATAGACAGATGTGTAGTTTACCATCAAGCGCACGACTTGTTTCTCCCGTCACTTGATGTTATAAAAAAAGACCAGTGCCCAACGGCTTTGGGATTGACGATGGTGATGATATTGCTGTAAGAATACTAGATCTGAACGCATACATTATTATAATGATATTAGATGATGAGTGAACGCATCTAAACGCCTGAGTGAGGAGGAAGAGTGTGCAAGAGAGAAAAAAGGGTCACCGGGGTGCACCGACTTTTATTTTTATAAAGGAATTGTCGCCACTTTGTAAAAATGTACTTTTTGGCCACTTTGTATTATAGAGTATTGGATTTAGACTAGACTGTAATACCTACGTATCTGGTTCAAATATGCTCAATGTAGATATTAAGGGACGACAAAAGAAACTTAATTTATAGGTGTACATATAAGCGGACACTGAACCATGATGAAAATGTTCATAACATTTCACATTGTCCCCCAGCACATCTCGTCTGTGTATTGGGGCGGGACACCGTGAGAGGTACGTACCTCCGTGTGGACCTCCAGCCTCCCCTTTAGACCAACCTCTGCCCAACAGGTTTTAGCTTCGATAGCTAGTAATCGCGGTGCAAGTGTACATGCCAGCTACTACCGACCCGATTGATGCCAACAGCACAAGGATAAGAGGCTAGTCTACTGCGGGTCGAGTCAGCGCGTGGCAAATTGACAGTCGTAGAACATCGTTAAAATGTTAAACCCGACAATTAACTTAGTTGTGTGTCTTTCTACCGTGTCTATGCATGTCGTAACAGTACATAGAGGCACTTACCAGTTGTTTGTCTCTTAGGGTCGTATTTTAGAACTCTATTCAATGCTCAAGTCAGGATTGCACTGGCAACACAAGCACTGGAAATACGACCCTAATGGCAGCGATTTGAGTATGATTTCGAGTGCTTTAAACCATACTCAAATCCTGACTTGAGCATTGAGTAGAGTTCTAGAATACGACCCTTAGTGTACATTCACTTACACAGCCTAATCTTTAGTTTTAACCAAATTGAAGTGTACTGGGTTCCCGCCATTGCCGTTGACGTTACTGCGGTCTAGGCTTGTATAGTTCATGAACTACGAACTATTAGGAATAGATTCCCGACCCTGACCGACATGAACTAGTTCATCATGCACGGTTTTAATAGTTCATCGTTCTTTTTAGTTCAGTACGAACCAGGAACTGTCTGCGTTTATAATTCACCTGTCTTTTATTCAGTAGAAACGGTTCGAGCGGGACAAATAGCGATTTTTCTCTGCTTTTAGTACAAGTTCGAGTGGAATGCACGATTGAACGTTTCCAGCTCGTTCTAAGTCTCCAATACATATCTACATTATGTATATACTGTATTGTATTGGAGACGTATATGTAAGCTTGCAAAAAACTAAGTGCTCATTTTTTTTGGTATTTGTGGAAGGTATCTGTAGTATATAAATAGTTGTACCTAAATATTGATTTTATAACACACCATTGTAATTAAAATTCTTGTTTTATAAAATAGTATATTTAGTTAGAATGACAATCTTTAAACTTGTAAAATATGAAGGAAAATCAAATAGCACCGATTCCATACAAATTGTATTTTTAAATATTTAGTACAGTGTAGATTTAGATTTTAAGACTTTCGTGGTTATTCACTAAATGATTATCACTAGTATCAGGTTTCTTACCACGGTATGACTTCTTCTTATTTTCCCGATATTTCGGAACGGTTGCACGCTCCATGGTCACGGGTTCTTGTTCTTGTTTTTGCTTAATGGCGCTACCCTTTAGAATTCGCACTGGACGGCGGCAGATGACAGCTTTAAGAGCAGACATATCTGTCTATCCTCTTGCGCTGTCGACGACTACCTTCATCGCGATTTGTTGTGGCGTTACCATTGTCACTCACTTTTTTTTCATAAAGCTGTCATCTGCCGCCGTCCAGTCAACCCGTGACCATGGAGCGTGCAACCGTTCCGAAATATCGGGAAAATAAAAAGAAGTCATACCGTGGTAAGAAACCTGATACTAGTGATAATCATTCAGTGTAGTATTGACCTAATAATACTAAAAGTCCGTAGTAGTTCATGTGCATAACAAGTTAACAAAAGCAAAGCAGTGTTACCACAATGCAAAATGGGTGAAGTTAGTTTACTCACCAAACGATTGATTATCGCGTTATTCGCGACAGCAATTTTCCACTCAAGCCTTTCTTTAAATGTCCCACATAACTTATTAATTATGTTTAATTCAATTTTACATCTCTTACGCAAAAAACTTAGGTGGTTTTCAATAAATAAAACAACTCTTTAAGAATAATATTTAATTTATTTACAATATATTCTGTTTCATAAGTTTGCACTATAATCACGTCAAATTAACAGGATTTAAAGTACACCTACAAAAGTCTAATAATACCATAGATATTAGTACAACCCAAACATAACATCTGTGGACCTCACTCGCTCGCTCAGTACACTCAGAAAAATATTTTGTTACCTGAGAGGCAACAGTGGTGTTTAGTTCCCGTAACAAAATTGGAAGTACAAAGCGAAAAATATTTTTTTATTCCGTGACAATTAAACTTTGTTATAAACAAATCATTTTGTAGGTCCATGACAATAAAACTTTCTTACAGTAAATAATTCTGTAGGTCCATGACAATAATACTTTGTTCTAGGAAATAATTTTATAGATCCATGACAATAAAACTTTGTTATAGAAAATAATTCTGTAGGTCCATGGCAATAAAACTTTGTTGTAGGAAATAATTTTATAGGTCCATGACAATAAAACTTTGTTATAGAAAATAATTCTGTAGGTCCATGGCAATAAACTTTGTTGTAGGAAATAATTTTGTAGGTCCATGACAAGAAAACTTTGTTACAGGAAATAATTTTGGATTTCATGATAATAAAACGTGGTAGTCTAATGATTTGACCTTCTGCCTCTCAAGCAAAGGCTGTGGGTTCGAATCCGGGCTCGCACTTCGTGAGTTTTTCGTACCATGAGCTTTTCGGTGGAAGAAAACATCGTGATGAAACCTGATCGTCGAAAAAGGTTCACAATCCTCGGAAAAGTGTGAAGTGCCCAACCGACATTAGGCCAGCGTGGCGGACTATGACCTAAAAACCTGAGAGGAGACCCGTGCCCAGCAGTGGGATGTATAAAAGGGTTTGATTATAATAAAAACTTTATCGAATTGCATGGCCCCCAGGTATTGTCGACAGAACGTCACTACATACCACGGTTGGTACGAGAACCTATCGAGATCACGAAGTACAAAACATTTAACCGTGACGATGGGTTTAAAACTGTCCAGTTTATGGGATCCGGTCCTTAGTGCGTGCAGTAATAAAAATAATAAATAATAAATACATAAATAACGCACACACTCAACATAGCCCCGCACTAGGGAAACCCTGTGTCGCGGGTGCCATGGACACACACATAGACAACCACAAATTACACCCAAACTCACGAGAGAAATAATTGTAGGCCATACAACTATTTCTCCCGGCCCGGGAATCGAACCTGGGACCTCTGCGTGGCAGTCCGGCATGGTAACCGTTCGGCCACGGAGGCAGTTTTAAACACCTCGAGTTCAGTTTCGCGTGTGGATACAGTGAGTGTGGTTTGTGGGAAAAAAGTGAGTGACAATGGTAACGCCACAACAAATCGCGATGAATGTAGTAGTAGTCGACAGTGCAAGAGGGTAGACAGATATGTCTGCTCTTAAAGCTGTCATCTGCCACCGTCCAGTCATCCCGTGACTATGGAGCGTGCAACCGTTCCGAAATATCGGGAAAATAAAAAGAAGTCATACCGTGGTAAGAAGCCTGAAATTAGTGATAATCATTTAGTAAATAACCACGAAAGCTTTAAAATCTATATAGTAAAAACTTTGTTATGAGAACTAAATACCTCGGCGGCTCTTAGCATACAAAGTTTTTTTCAGATTATACCATCGCTTAACCAGTGTCTTCCACACAAATATGCTTCACAATGTATTCTATAGCATTTAAGTTTATTTGAAAAGGGCCATCCCTAGCATTTTTTGCTTGTTCTTCTCTGGGAGGTCAGCGTAGTGAACGAGCAGTAGCTTAAAAATGACGTTTTCAAGTGTAAAAATGTTACCGATTATTTGACTTTGACAACAGCAGCCTCTGCATCATGGCCGCCATGAATTGTTAAAATCAAAATCTACGCCCTTTACAAGCCACAAAACAATATTTCGTAGAATTCTCGCGCGTTCTTAGGAATTATTTTCTACGTTACACAAACGAAATAAATTACACTTCACCCTTACCCTAGAACCCACAAATCTGGAACGCACTAATGCTCACATTACTGATTGGCCGGAGAAAGGTAAGATGTTCACAAGCTCTCCTGCTACCTGATATACGTTGTCTTAAATTCCTCTCTCTGCAGCACATTCTTGTCCTAGCTATACCGTACTCTATTTAAAAAATAAAATAAAAACCAAAAGGAAATAAAAATCTTTATTAGAATAAATAAGACGCACTTAAATTAATAAATAACAAAGAAAACTTACAAAAAAAAATCATAAAATTCCGATTACAAAGTAAACATTTCGAATTTAGTAACACGCCAAAAATTTGTATTAGCTGCATTATTAAGTTATTTACATTTATTCTTACTATGTACTAATTATTATTATGTAGCTATGTACTACGCCATACACTCTCTCATACAAAAATATACGATTATGTGCGTACAGACCTCGAGGCATTTTGTTGTCGTTGAATGACTGCATGAGAATTCTCCAGAAGACGCGCGACTTGTTATTTGGTTTGTTCATTACACAATTGACAGAATTTTGATTATATTATGATTACGAAAATCCGCTTCGCTTTTGTTCCGCGGCGAAGTAAACTTAGCCTTATAAGGTAAGGCTACATATGTGGCCAAGTGTAAATCTGTTATATGTGTAAAAAAAACTTCACTTTTATCAATGAAGACAATAGTGATGAATTAGGTTTCATCGAACATTTCGTCGAAAAATGTTCACAATCCTAGAAAAACATATATAAAATTCACAAATTTTCTTCAACGCTGACAAACTCAGTTTCTTATAAGAATTATTTTATTCTATTGGACGAAAAAAATCGAGACAGCAGAAGTTGATCAAATTTAGAGAAATGTTATACATTTTGTATGAAAAAAACTATATATTAAAGTCGACCCACTTTTGCTTCCCACTTCCCGATGAAACACGAAACTGAGTCGATCAGCATTAAAAAAAATTTAACAATTTTATTAATTTTTATGGACAACTCGCATTTGACCAAACAATTGACTATACCATTATATTTTTATTCAATGAAAAGATAGTTTTATTGCTTTATTTATAGCAGTTTTGTTATCCGGCAACTTATCACTACCTCTTACAGTAGGAAAACTAACGCCTCTCTACGATAGCCATATTAAATGCATGAGAGCGTTTAATGTTAAAATTTTGGATATTTCTAGTTTTATTTTTAAAAAGTTATTCATGTCGATTTACTCATTAGGTAACGGACTTACGATATCAGTTTAAAGCTTTTTGATATCTTTTATATTTATGGAATAATCGCCTGGGCACACTTAACGATTACACCCGGTGTAATGGATTCCGAGGTTCCCATGAAGCATTACGCCACGCTTTCACATTTATATGGCGAACGGCTATGGAGTGGAATTCCATGCCTGCAAACTTGCAGAGTGAATAGACTTTTTTTAAATATCAACAAACAAGTCATGCGCCTGATGGAAAGCATCACACCTGCCCACAACAATTGCAGTGCCACTCAGAGCTTTTAATCGCAAAGATCTGATAGGCACTGCCACCGCGTCCATCACCCTGAGACATAAGTTGACGAGTCCCATGTGCCTGTAATTTCAACAGCACCTTTATCCTTCCAAACCGGAATGCAGTAATGCTGACATTACTGCTTGGCGGCAGAAATAGGTAAGGCAGTACTTCCCTGAACAAACTTTTGCACATGGAGCTCTAGCTGCTACTAACTACATATACATTATTTGAATGCTCCAGTGTCGACCTTATCGTCACCAACAGGTCAGATATTTCCATCAGGTCAGAGGCGCACTTATTTTCTAATAAAAAACTCTAAATCGTAAATATTTACTTTAACTTCGAAGTAATCAGAACAACACGCCTTGCAAACATCTGAACGCACATTTCCAATCTCTCTATAGGCAATACTGCGGTAATATTATGTACTTATAATAGTATGTACTCAAATACATTATGTACTACAAAGTATATTTAAATTTAAGTCGGCACTTCAAAATTATCACACGCTATCAGACATTATGCAGTTAGGTCGAGATTAGCACATTTTTTCGTGAATTATAAACGTACCATTCACTGAAATCCGTAGGCACTATCCTCCCTGAGGTATTTTATTATATTTTTGATAAATTAATTGCAAATACCATAAGACACATTGGCAGTTTCAAGTTTGTTTCTTTTTAACAGACTTCAAAAAAAGGATCTCCATTCGGCTGTATTTTTTGTGTAAGATACGCGATTATGCCTTTGTCGCACCAAGTGTTTATTTCTTTTTAGCCTGACACCAAGGGACGAACAAGTCGTGCGCGGCTGGAGGTAAACGATACACCTGCAGCAGTTGTAGTGCCACTTATTTAAATCGGAGACATAAGTTGACAAGTATCATGGTGCCTGTAATTTGTAGGCGTTTATAAATAATGTCTCCATGACAATATCTTGTTTATAATATTTAAAATACTTTCCCTCAGTGACGCATAGCTGTAAGACCTGTACACAGAATACATCGATGTACTTTTTAAACGAAGCTAGCTAGAAAGAGCAAAGCTTCAGTACACTCACCAGCCTGCAGGCATGGCGATTGCAAATCGTTTTAAGACGCCAATGCCCAACAGTGGACTGTAACTGTTACTTCACTATTTATAAAAGTTCAGGCCCTGGTACGTCCACAATTGACTGCATACATACAAGTTAAAACTACATTAAGTAAATAGTATATATAAACATTTTTAAAGGCGTTATGAACCTATTCATAAAGAATTTTGTTTTTACGTTTTGTAAATAGAATTAATTACCAGTGATTGGAACAGGTGCAGGTTACTTGCTTAATCTTTGACGAACAGAAACAGAAAGTGGAGACTGCCTTGCCTGCGAAAAAAGTAGATTCAAAATTGACGTTATTTGAGATATTTAGTGGTTGGATTATATTTATCTAAACTTTGCGATGTGGACTTGCTGCAACCACCAATTTTTCGGAATATTTAGGAAAATTCCGACAAAATTCAAAATTTTGAGAAATATACTCAGCGACCTTATTTTTTTATTTATTTATTGTTTTATGTAAAGAAGAAGGAAAATAAGCAGACGAGACACTTGATGGGAGGTGGTCATCGTCGCCCATGACCATTTGCAACATCAGATGAACTGCCTATGCGTTGCCAGCCTTGGAGAGCCCTATAAACACGCTTTTTGAAGAACCCCATGTCATAGCGCAAAAGTACTTCAGGAGGAAGATCATTCCACATCTTGCAGGTACGAGAAAGGAACGAACGAGATGCCCGCGTGGTCTTATAATGCCAGGCATCTAAGGTGTGGGGATGGATTTCATTTCCACTTATCCGATCGACTTGGGATTTGGTATACTATGGAAATCCGATGACATTACAATAACATGGAAACTTTGATCAGATGCTGCAACCTGGACGTTCTGCAGCTACCGTAACTTACGGAGCTTCTTAATTTTTCAAGTGGTAATTTTTTAACGGCAAAAAACAACACTAAGATCAATTCTATAGAATCAAACATTAGCATCTAAAATATGAATAGGCTCCGTACAATACGCGTTATTCTAAATCTACACTAATCTAAACTAAATTTAATATAAAGCACTAAAAGATGGCACTGACTTGCTGTCTCACTCCTACTTAATACACAGTGTATATTAATTAAATGTATTGCTTTTTATAAAATTATAAATAACAAAACCTAATATTATGGTTCGTTGTAGAAATATAAAAAAGAATACAAAATCAAATTGGTTTTTTTTGCATTACACTCGTAGACATCATATTATGAACAGTCAATAGACGTTAAACTTAAGAACGGCGATTTATAGCAGCGATGCAGTCGCCTATAAATCACAAGTAAGCCGAGTATAACCACTCTAAGGTTTACTTTCCACTCAATATCACTTACGATAAGCGAACTAATCATAAATGGTGCAGAGTTGACATTAAAGGTTAAATTTAAACTTTAGCGTCCTTTTGACTGTGCGTACGGCTCAACTCATACTGGCGCAGAGTCGAAGCGTAGCGACGCGTCATGTTTTTGGCCTATAGTATATTCATCTCTATTTTCCCTATCATTAAGGTACAAATTTCGACTCTGCGCCAGTGTGAGTTCAGCCTAAGTATACTTAACAAAACTAAACTTAATATGAACATATAATCTTCACATTTTACATAAACTAATTCTCAATCAGACATTAAAATTCTATGTATTCGGGAAGCACAATTGAATGGTACATAATACAAGAGATTCGCATTCTAATTATGTCACATAAATATATATAATCTTTTTAGTATATAAAAGAAGAATCGCTTAAAATAATCTACATAAAGAAGTTAATATGTATTTAAAAAGTGTGTTTTAAGAACACAAATAGAGAAAACTTAATAATTATTTTTCCAACCTTTGAAGTAGTGATTTCCACGTGCTTTACACCATATTTAACAGGACTAATCACTTTCGCGTGATTTGCGGGGCGCGAGAGACCAACGGTCGTGATTGGTCGACCGCGTTGCAGAGACCATGGCGGAATAATGATTGGTCCCGCAGACCACAGCGGATTCTGATTGCGGTATTGAATTATTATTTTAAGGCCTAACCGCCCAACTTGTATAAAGTATTTGTGTAATATCGACCCCTCCTACGTAAAGTATCGTATGTCGAAATTGCCAAGTTTACAGGGGAGCGTTTTAAAGTTCTGAATTCACTGAAAGAGTGATCACCATAGATCATCTAACCGATATCTAGGATTTTATAATACTCTATGTGAGTAATGAGCTTTGCCGTTTCAGTTTCAGTTACTTTACGTTGGAGGGCTCGATATATTCGTTTAATGTACAGAGAGAATTCATATATCATTCTGTGTTACAAGTTTTAAAGTTCAGATTTAGATTTCCAAATATTTAGTAAAGGGGCGTATTGCATAAAATATTAAAGAGTGACGTATACAAAACAAAATTAGAATAACAATGTTCGAGACCAGACATATTTCATTTTTTTAACCTGAGGGCTATACCGACTCCTCCACTAAGTCCCCAAGGGCTATAATATAATAGTTATGCGGAAATATTTGTACGACTTACGACTACTTACGACCACGCTAAACATAAGTAGTGACATCTTGCGGAAAGGTAAAGAAACTAATCACAAGACGTGGAAAAGCTGCAGTATTATTGTTTAAATTTAATGGCCAGGATTGGTAGAGCCGTAATTTGGAAGCCCGTGTTCTAGACCGTCACCAACGGACGTAATAGGTTTTCTCTAATAGGAGATACAGATCGCGACCACTACGTTGAACAAAATGGCGGTCTGCACAATTTTCAGCGGACGCGGGAAGCGACTGAGTGAGAGCAGCTGGCCAATTCGCACATGACAACTAACATCTCAAAACTGGTTTAAGTAACATTAATATTACCTATTTAATTAAA
>NW_020653766.1:1510560-1519192 GCF_003589595.1 Hyposmocoma kahamanoa
TGAAAAAATGGTACGGTCAGCAAGATAAAAGGCAATTTTTACAAAACTTTTTTTTGTCATTCGATCCGGTCTATGGTAAGGATCAATAGTATCTATGGGACCAACTGAGGTACGAGTACTCTAAATGTCAGAAATTGCAAAAAACTTTTTACCATACATTTTGTAGGGACCTATTTAGTTATCAGTTATTCTAGGTAGTTAACGAAACTAACAATAAGGGAACTAACAAATTGACAACGTATTATGTATTTCAAAATAAAAACAATAACGAAAAGCAAAAATAACATAAAAAGTCTATGATGGTAAGTGCTCGAAATGATTGCCGCCTTGGCGGATGCATCGATTCGCTCTCTTCCGCAAAGAGCAAGTGCGTCTTTCAATTCTTGAACACTGTTGTATTTTTTTTTATAAATTTAATATTTTACATAGCCCCAAAGTAAAAATCAAGGGGCGTCAGATATGGAACTGCGCGATGGCTATTTGATAGGACCATGCGTTCCAATTAATTTGTTTCCACACTTGAGAACATTTTGATTAAAAATCGTCTTAAAAGTGACAATTCTCTATTAACAAAACAAAACAAAGCTGTTCCAAATTTAAAAAAAAATGTGATATGATTATAATTTGGTTTTACTTAAGTTCTTATTTGTAGAGTAGTGGCCAGTTTCGTTTCTAACAAAAACTTTTCATTTAAAATGTGTGGTAAAAGATTTTTTGCGATTTCTGCCATTTCAAGTACTCTTACCTCAGTTGGTACCATAGAGACTATTGATCCTTACCAGAGACCGGATAAATATGGCATAAAAATAATTGTAAAAATTGCCTTTTACCTTGCTGACTGTACCATTTTTTAAAAATCTGTGAATGTCAATCAAAATATCTTCAAAATTCATGGATCTAGAACCGTTTTCCTGTAACTACAACGATTAAGGTGGCTGGCCTTGCTGCTCCGTTTCAAATTTTCACCCCGTATAGATATAGAGTGAACAAGGAGCGACATAGAGTTGTTAAAACCACCAAATATTAATCATATAGTATAGATTACTATATATATATAATACAGATTCCTATATCGTATTCCAGATTTCCGGAAATGGTTTTACTGCATCGTAGGACAATATTACTGACCTAGGAAGTCAAAATTGGATTTTAAAGTAATTCTAATGGTGCCATGTGAAAAATGCAGTACATAACTGACTTTACCAAAACAAATAAAAAAGTAACGAGTATGATCTATTTAAAAGTAAAGAAATCATTTAGAGTTATGTTTAGTTTCAAACATGGAACCTTTAATATAAATAAAAAAAGATAATATTTTAGTTAAAAAAACAAAAAATGGTATTTTCACATACAAAACTTACATGGAACGTATTGATATATGAAATGTTAAGGCCGAATTGAGGTTTTAGGTTTTCGCAACAACTGTACATTGGAAATGAATTCTATTTCTTCAGATCTAAAACGTATATTAGTTTTTTTTCATTTACAGGTCACGTGGTACCGTCACCCGTGACTATGGGAGCTGTGAATAGCCCAAAACTTTGCTTTCTTTGGAAAAAAACGAATATACGCGGTTTTACATCCGAAAAAGAATAGTTAACTTTAAAAATATGTAGTGCTACACAATTAGTACGTAAACTAGCAAAGTGTATTAAGAGCACAAGCTGAAGTACCTTTGTAATCCGCCATGCCGACTGTTAAAGCAAGAAGCATAATTATTAGCCAGAAAAAAAAGAAATAAACAAAAGAATATAGGTAACAAAACTTAAGTGGTTTTTCAATATAGTCCATTTCACATAGGATTGGTGACATTTCAAATATTTACGTTGCATGCATACTCTTTTAAACTAATCTCTCAACCAGGTTACAAAAAGAAATATAAGGTGTACCAGAATCTGATGGCACGTAGACAATTTTAAATTTATAGTGGGCAACATTGACTTACAAATAAATAAACGACGGGTCTAATACAAAAACCACGAAAAAAATGTCCCAAGTCAACCTATTTAAACGTAGTGACATGTAAAGGAATATGAAAAAGCTAAAACGTTGAATTTAAATTGTAATGTCATCGCAGTACTGTCTAATTTTGCTTGCTTCGCTGTCAGTCGAACAAACGAAGACTAAAGCGTGAATGACGCTCTGTATACGATTTTAACGCCCTATAAGTTCGGACACTTTTTAGCGCGGACCCGACGTCCATATAATTGTAAGTCAATGGTGGGCAACATCAGTATAATAGGAAAAAATGTACTAGACGCTTCATATATCTTAATTGACCAGAATTGATCTAACCTCATATATGTTTTAAGACAAAGAAGAATTTGTGTGTGAGAAAGGTAAGTAATTTCTGAGACATTTTAAAATTAAACAAAAATATATCAATTACATTGTGGGTGATAGACAGATTTATTTACGTTTGCAGTAACTGGCATTTACGCCATTTATCTTTTTTTTACCACTCTGTAGTCTACACACTGTAGTCTTGCCGATCAGTACAAGCGCAAATTACATTGGCACTACATATATTGATTTGGCATCGTTAAAATTTCAAAGATCAAGTTTATTTACTCCTACTAATCGGCAAGATTTGAGACCCGCTTCTAAATCGTGAAATGTGACTTAAATGCGACGATTTTGCGATATAAACATTACTGCAATGTTTTTTGCTTAAAATTGGAGGCGATTCTCAGTTATTTTAGCTACAAAATCGTTATTTTAAAGTGAAAAAAGTTTAGCAGACAGCTATTTGACACAAGTAATATTTTGAATTGACATGTGACAAGTTAATATTTTTAAGTTCATATTTAATGCTATGAAATTCTGGTACACCTACACTAAATTTTTTTATTATGTTATAACGGCAAAAAAAGTTGTTAATAACCAATAAACAAAGATTTGCAACAAACACGTAGAAAAATTCGGAATCTGCTGGTTCGTTGCATGGCTTAATTGGTAGAGCGCCTGACACGGGTTGCCTGAGGCTGCTGGTTCCAATCCAGCCGGATTGAAGGAATTTTTTATAGTGTTTCGATCTTTGTTTATTATAATAATTGTTATAATATATCAAAAACAAATATTGTTTAAAAAATGCATAGGAGAATTTCGAAAACTCGGTCATTTGACCTGTAGCTCAGTTGGTAAGAGCAATGCTACGTGCAGCATGGTCATGGGATCAAGTCCCACCGGGTCGAAGAATTTTTTGTTTATAAAAAATGCTTAACAAATCACAATATTTCTTGAGCACAAGTTCTTTTTAATTGTAATTGTGTATTTGCTATTATCATTCATCATTTCTTCAAAGCCTTTTTACATATCGTTTAATTCTAAAATAAGTAGGCATAAAAGTTAAAACAAAATAAGTGGAAAAATAATGATACCAGGCTTATGTTAATAGCAATAAATAAGAGGAAAATTACATCAGTCGGTTAATTGTGTAAGGCAAAAGACTCTCTGGTACCTTTTGTTTTATTTATAGAAATTAGACACACAGTCGATCACAATCTCGTCTGATGTTAACGACGATTCAGTCGATACTGAATCTCCTTTAAAAGCTTCTTAGCAGCAAGCACATAGAACAATTCCTAAGATTTGCTAGCTCATTAAGTAGCTCTGTTGGGACAACAATAGCCCGTGTTACGCGAAAATGTCGCTCGGTTCGAATATTTAAATTTTTTTTATAATAACTTAAGTGACAGGACGAACAGCTCGTGCGCCTGATGGTAAACGATACGCCCATCCATAACAGTTGCAGTACCACTCAGAGCTTTAAATCACAAAGGTCTTAGGGGCTTAACAAGCCCCATGTGCCTGTAATTTCACCAAATTGCTATTCCATAATGTTAACAAGGTGTTACAAATTATATATACAGAGAGAATTTATAGACCGACCGGAGGAATTTTAGGAAATAATAAATTATTAATAGCAACTGTACTTTTTACACATATAATCGACTGTATCTGGGTCCTGATTTTGATTCAAATAGGAATCTATCCGATCGGGTAGTCTCGAAATCAGATAGGTTTTCCGAGCGAGAAGATAAACCTTATTCCGACTATATTTTTCCAATTTGTGAGTTAATTGTTCCGATTTGAAATGTCAAAAGTTTCCGATCGGCCAGTTGTGAATCGCAATTATGCGTATCAACTCGGAAAAGACACAGTTTCTGATCGAGAGAGGCAATCAAACTGCTGATCACACAAAAAAATACTATGTCGATCGTGTTGCTTACAAATTTGCTCGTTTTGTCTGTAGGCACCTTAACAGGTTTAGAATTGCCCTTTATACAACTGTTTTTACTATAGTTCCCGCTCTCTTTGGTCTTACACGATTAGCCTGCGTATAAAAGGTTCATTACACTATACGTAAACGTACCTTGTGCACCCAGCATGGTGGCCTTGACGGTTGACAGAATCTTGAGCTGAGTGCCGATGGTCGGGATCCTCTCGCAGACTTGCAGCAGGTTCTGTCCAGACACAAATCTTGTTTATTAATACAGACCATATGTAGAACTAAAACTCTTCTCATTTGATATTATAACTGTGATAGATACAGTTAACAGTTGATCCTACCCCAGCTCGTATTCAATTTTTTTTTCCGTACTAATACGGTAATTTTTTTTGTTTAATCATTTACTGTACACAAAAAACAAAAACACGTTTAGTAACAAGGTAGACACAAACACAAGGTACTGCATATTTCTAACAGGAATTTCTTCCTGCAGACCAAAATACAGGAGACAATAATAACAATGATGGGTTTACGTACACAACCAAATAAAAATTATGTAACAAAAAAAAAACAATATCAAAAACATTGAATTATTAAAGCCATATAAATAGTTATATAAAAACATTGGCTAGAGCGGCAGACACTGGCTTTATTTCAGAATATATTTTTTCATAAACTAAAGTAGTCATTTCGACCCCTCCTACGTAAAGTATCGTATGTCGAAATTGCCAAGTTTGCAGGGGAGCGTTTTAAAGTTCTGAATTCACTGAAATGAAGATAACACGTGACTTTAGCATTTCTCAGTTTTATTCGGCAAAGATCGTTACTCACATAGTGTACGAGAAATTCTTTGTATTTTCATGGAATTAATCTTAATTAAGTATTGTATTATGCAATAAAAAACTTTTAAAAACACTAGGTCAAAAAAACAATTTAAAAAATTCGATTTGTCGCAAAAAATCCTTATTCTGTATAATTATATGGAATGTGTTATATATGACTAGAAAAGTGGATAAATTCCCTATCATATAAAATAAGGAATATTTTAATGACATACCTAACATATGTTGAAAGAAATAAAATTTTCATTACAAAATTGAGGTTATTTCTTCACGCCAACCACATTTAACACAATGATTTCACTATATTCTATTGACAGATGGCACAATACACATACACAACATTCAAGTACAGTAGTTTACGCGCTCATTTCAATTGTTTTTATCATTTCAAAACACGTAATTACTTCACAATGTTTATTTATTTGTTAACAAACAAAAACCAGCTCGCGCGCGAATTACGACTATTGTACCCAGTGTTGCCAATTTGTGGGGAATTCCCCAAATTGTGGAGAATTTCAACTAGATTGGGGATTTTGAGGGGAATGGTATGTTAGGAAACTGTAAGGATTCTAACATTTTATCATTTTGTTTAATCTATCAATTGCTGCTGTAGCTGATGCACCGCTAGTTTGATCGTTACTGTTAGAAACACTGTGATGGACTATATTGATGTGTTTTGAACATCACTCGTATTATCAACAAGCAGGTTAAATATAATTATTATTAGAGCACTTGGTTCTGCATTGTAAAATTACCAGTCGATGCGTGTTGAGTTCACGATTCTTTCTCCCATAATAAGGTAAGTTTGATTGAGAAAACGATGTGAACCAATTTGCTATATGCTACACGCACGTACCTTGATCTTCTAAACTTGGTCTCCTGAATACTGAGCCTGCAGAACTCACCACAAATTGATCCTTGTCTTCAAAAATGAGTTTCACTTGCCGGCCGGCGTTGATATTATCAGTTACGATGTGAGAAAACTCAAAATAGGTGTAAAAATTAGGTTTTTATAAAATTCCATACGACCACCATGGCAGCTTCAAACGGTATATCTTTCAAAATGTATCATTTTTGATAAAAACAATTGCTCGCTCGCACGTTAGGTGAGCGTCCATCTTCATTCTCTTTTACGTACATGTAGGCACAAACTTGATTCGTTTGCGCTAGCCAACCAGAACATCTCGTTTTCTCAAATGACATTAGAAACGAATTACTGAGCGGGAATTTCAAAAATATACGATGTCTTGATCTGGCATCAATATTGAACACTTAGGGTCGTATTCTAGAACTCTACTCAATGCTTAAGTCAGGATTGCAATTGAAACACAAGCACTGGAAATACGACCCTAATAGCAGGGACTTGAGTGTGATTTCGAATGCTTTAAACCATACTCAAATCCTGACTTGAGCATTGAGTAGAGTTCTAGAATACGACCCATAGAGTATTATAAAATCCTAGATGTCGTTTAGATGATCACTCTATGTGAGTAACGAGCTTCGCCGAATAAAACTGAGAAATGCTAAAGTCACGCCTTGAGCTCTATTCAGTGAAATATTATCTTTAAAACGCTCCCCAATAAATATGGCAATTTCGACATACGATACTTTTCGTAGGAGGGGTCGATTTGATCAATGTGTATCCTATACTACACTTGTTCTATTTAATTCAGTTGATATAAAAAAAAATCATTGGCATATGTAAAGCACTTATTGAATAGAGCGTTTTCTTCACGATTGCCGTATCAAGCGCGAAAGAATGTCTGCATAAAGCCCTCTAATGCCGACGAGTCTACGATTACACCAGAAAGAGAGAGCGGGATATCCGATCCGGTACGAGGGGGAAGTACAGACTTCTGCATAATCCACCCCGGACGGATGTATTGTAATGTGTCGAATAGGTCACTGGATTGCATATTGAAGGAAATGTTGAGTAGGCATAAGATTCTTTATATAGTAATTTAATGATTAATTCACTTATATCTGCACCATGAACGAATAAACACACTATCTAAAATTATTCCTGTTTCTACTATATGTCGCTACCAGGATGACATCCCAACTACCTCACTGCACAACCTACCTAATATGAGAGTATAGACGGATATAAAAATGCCTATAGAATACTCACAGTCCGGATTCTCTTGTCGGTGCACTCCATAGCCAACTTCTTTGCGAGCCGAGTGACCTCCTCCGACGCCTCGGCGATAGCCTTGGCCGTCGTGATGAGCTCTCGCTTGCTGCCTGTAACATTTACCAGTAGGGAGATTGAACAATATTAAATTTTATTGTTTCAACTTGCTCTCAATTTAAGAGCTATTGACGCAACTTCAATTAAATTAAGTATTATTGCAGAATGATTTTTTTAAACGATATCAAGTGATAGGACGAACTATCCGTAACGGCTGTAATGCCACTCAGAGTTTTAAACCGTAAAACCTGAGGGACACTGCGCCCGTCATCCCGAGACATAAAGTTGACACGTCTCATATGCGTGAAATTTCACCAGCACCCTTACCCTTCAAAACTGGAAGGCAGTAATGCTTATTACAATCCTTATATTAATGATCAGGTAAGCAACTTTTTAAAAGTGGACCCCTCATGGAAGAATGGCATAAGACAGTTACTTTTTTTGTTAATTGTGCGTACTTAGTAATGTTATTAAGTTGGTTTGTTTATTAAACTTATTTCCTTTGTCAGCATTGTACTTTAAAAAAATACACTATAATTATCCTTCATTTGAAAATTTAATATTTTTGTAGTAATCTGTGGATGATGTTATTGATTGTACAATTAGCTAAACCGATATTCTTATTCTGTATAACTCTCCATGTACAATTGTTTGTCATTCCACAATAAATAAAATAAAATAAAATAAACTCTACCTATAATATTAGTGAATAGAGTTACAAGAATTGGAGTGGATGTGGGTTATATTTTTCTGTATCTAATGGAGCAATACACATTTTTGACGTAACTCCTCTTATTCCATTTTTCCATATAATGTATACATGAAGTTTGCTTCAACCTTCTATCTACAGTATTTAAAGTACTTTCTCTACGTGTCCTAAAGCCGTATGACGTCTTGTATAATACAAAGCATTTAATACAGATTTGTATTACATCACAGATAATACGTATAAATACAAAAATTGCTCTTATTCACATTATGCATACATAAGTGATTACATAATATATAAAGGCACTTACCGTTCAAGTTCATAGCGACTTCTATCCAGTAAGCAATAAACAGACATGGAGTACGAATATGTTACAATAATGATATGATAATATAATTACATAATTACATAAAAGTGCTGGAAGTGGCAAGCTGCGTTTCAAATTATAAATAGTGGTCCAAAGCAAAACTGTTTTGTTTTTACTTATTATACAAATAGGTTCAGAATAAACTAAAGCTTTATATTGGTTGATCGCGTGACAAGCTTTTTAAACAGTTTTCCTGAATCGGAATTAAATCAATTTTGCCAAAATTATTACAATTACGTCAAAGTGCGGTTGTTTTGTTTCACAAGATTGGTACAAAATGAATACATAGGTT
>NW_020653766.1:1519202-1542824 GCF_003589595.1 Hyposmocoma kahamanoa
CTGGACTGGAAAGGACTTGGCATCAACATCAATGGCGAGTACCTAAGACACCTTCGATTTGCCGATGAAATAGTTCTTATGGCTGAGACCTTGGGAGACATGAACACAATGCTCGAAGATCTCAGTAATGTTTCCCAAAGAGTGGGTCTTAAGATGAACATAGACAAGACGAAGATCATGTCGAATGTCCATATTGTACCCGCTCCAGTTAAAATTGGGAGCATTACACTCGAAGTTGTTGACCATTACGTATACCTGGGGCAGACAGTCCAGTTAGGTAAGTCCAACTTTGAGAAAGAGATCTCTCGTCGAATCCAGCTCGGATGGGCAGCGTTCGGGAAACTACAAAAAATCTTTGCGTCCAAATTACCTCAACGTCTCAAGACGAAAGTCTTTGACCAGTGTGTATTGCCAGTGATCACATATGGATCAGAAACTTGGTCCCTCACTATGGGCCTCATAAGAAGGCTCAAGGTCACCCAGCGGGCAATGGAGAGAGCGATACTCCGTATTTCCCTAAGTGATAGAATCAGAAATGAGGAAATCCGTAGGAGAACTAAGGTAACCGACATAGCTCGAAGAATTGCTCAGCTGAAGTGGCAGTGGGCGGGGCACATAGCTAGGAGAACCGATGGCCGTTGGGGCGGATAGGTTCTTCAATGGCGACCGCGCACCGAACGACGCTCAGTGGGTAGGCCACCCACCAGGTGGACCGACGACCTGGTGGAGGTCGCGGGAAGCCGATGGATGCAGGCAGCGCAGGACCGAACGTTGTGGAGATCGTTGGGGGAGGCCTATGCCCAGCAGTGAGCGTCGTATGGCTGAATGATGATGCGCCTTTAATCGCATTGAATCGTATCAAATTTTTTAATGCGCTACAAATGATACTACTATTCATTCACTCATTTCACACATTCGTTCATTCACAATTGTTTGATATTTGTAACAACTGACTATTACATTTTTCCTTCATTTTTATAACATAATATATTCAATCTTTTGTAAAATGTTAGTTTTAAAATATAAACATCAATTCATAGTACCATTTTTTTAAAAAGGCATGAGAAAGAACTTTCGTATAGATACAAAAAAAAATTGAATTTGCTACGTTATATGGGACATTAGGTAGTTAGCTGCAAGCTTAAAAAAGGGGTTGCTTAATATCGAATAAGTTTTATTAGAGAAAAAATCATACAAAAGTGCATCTTTGATTAGTTCATTTTTATTATTATTAATATTTATTGGTAATGTTTGTAATACTAAACTTCGTCCACTTTGTCTGTGGGAAACTATCTAATAAGAGCATTAAAAACGCCATCTAGTGGTGCCGTTATTAACATCTTACACGTGGGTGGTTGAGAGCATATTCTTCCAGCATGATTCAGACCTTGAAGGTCAGAAACCGTGTCTAACCACTATTTTAATTTACGACTATTGACAGTGCTGACTTACCAAGATTGGCTGACTGGGATGCGGCTGCCGTCTAAAGATGTCCTCGCCTTCGTCATCCGTGTCCGCGGGAGGCGGCGGACGTGGAGGGGCAGCGCCGGTGGAAGGCGGTGGGGGCCGCGGAGGGGCGTGGGTCTCCAGCAGGTGCATCTTGCTGAGCGCCTCTGGCAGCGCGGGAGGAGGCGGAGGAGGGGCGTAGTGTCTGCCCAGGGCAGCCTCTACGTCGCCTGCTGCACTTATGATCTGCAAATATTATTTTTTTGTGCTTAATATATAAATAAATATGAATATTAGACAACATCACGTACGTTGCTTCGATACCAAAGCATTTGTATTATGGGAATCGGAAACAATGGCGGTACTATAAACACCCAGACCCGAGACAATATAGATAAGCTTTTCTACATTGACCTGACCGGGGATCGAACCCGGGACGTCAGTGATGGCGACATTAGGAAAACCGGTGTGCAAGTTACACAACCACGGAGGTTACTTTAACTTTATAAGTTCAAAGCGGCAAAGTTACTTTCAAAACATTATTAATTGATATAAATTAGCATGCATACCTTACAGCTGGCAACAGAGGAAAGTATTATTGACAGATTTATTGGAAGGTACATGACATTATTTAGTGGTCAACTGGTAATATTAGTTGAGTTAGTAAATTTTAAGTAATATATTATGGTATTTTTACATAAACGGGTCAGGTAGAAGTAGAGGACTTATTAAAATTAACAATAGATGGCGCTTATCAAACTTTTAGGTTATTCTGGTTGCTGGTTACATGAATGCGGCAGTGTTGTAGAGTATAGCTTAATATAATTTGTAAAGATTGAAAAACGGTAGAAATGAAATCCAGGGTTATTATGTAGCCACAACAAAAACGAAAAATGTTTCCTTTAATATTAAGAGCCCATGCACACGGGGCGAGTTTTATAAGGGACGACGACACGCGTTTCATGAACGCCGTAGAGGATTACAAATCACAGATTGTTGCGTTTGTATCGATTGAAACGCGAATAAAATGCGGTAGAAACGTGCGTTCGAAGCGTATTGAGTTTGTGAACGTGTGGAAAGGTTTAAGTCTTAGAATAATAACGCATAGAATGATAGTTTCATATCAAACGAACTGTCACAAGTGAGGCAAAAATCAAATTCATGTAGGCTGGTTTTAGTAGTAGGTTAATTTTCGGTTTTAGTGAATATTTATATAAAAATACAAGTTGAAACGCGTTACTTCCTTGTGGAATGTGATGTTAGTATCTATTTTATGTTTGTCTGACGTATTTTTACACTCATTTACCGCACATTTCGTCATTTTTAGCTAAAATTCTGGAGTTGTTCGCGGTGCAAGTTGATCTTGAGCGCTGAAGGCCCATTGGGAGCGCTTCAATTTGCCTCACGTAGCGTTGTGCGGACTAGGTTTGTATGCGTTATTATCCTAAGGTTTAAGTGCTAGCGAAAGCCCGGTGTGGGGTGCCACGGGGCAGCAACGGCGTACCTCGGCGTTGGCGGCGCGCCAGGGCGGCACCTGCGCGCGCTGCTGCAGCGCCACGGCCTTGGCCAGCCGCACGGCGGGCGCGATGGCGGCCTGCAGGCGCTGGTGCGCGGCCGCCAGCGCGCGCGCGAACTCCGCGTCCTCCGAGTTGTCGCGCTCGGCGCCGCCCACCAGCAGCACGCGGTTGGCCAGCCTGCGCAAGCCTCCGTTACACGAGTTATCGCGCCTTCGTGTACATTACCGGCGGATCTGAACTCTATTTACTATGCAACAAGACCGAATTCAAGCCAGACTCTAAAAAACCGTGAAGGCTAAACAGATCGAGCATCTTTTGCCATGACAGTTAGCCTGCGGTCGCTGTGTGGCGGCCGCCGCGGAGTGGGCGCGCCCTCACTTCGAATGTCACTTAACGAGCTTACTACTTAAGAAATAGTGCATTACTGCAGAGTATGAGTCAAGCAATCGCCGTTCCGGCCGAGGCGTATATAGTGCTTTTCTCAAACAATACGAAGAAATAATAAAAGACTAAACAGAGCAAGATGTATAATGGAAAAAGTAAATAGTAGTTTATGTAACTGTTACATAATGAAAGACATTAAAATACGAGTGTGGGTTTATATGTAAACAACCCACGAGTGTTTTAATGCCTAATTATGTAGTTACATACACTACTTTGTCTACACATAATATATATTATAAGCTTTCTGTGATGTGTTCAGGAACCGCAAGTTACGACTGATGAAATGGCGGCAAATAAAAATTTTTCTCACGCATGTCACGCGTAGTTTTTATTTAATTCATAGACAAACTAGAGTCGGCCCCAAGTATCATATCGTTCGATATCAAGTAACGTGTGAGATTTGTCAAAATTGTTTGCCCTTGACATTTCATTTCGAATAAAATTTCATCTCGACTAATATTAGAATTGAGGTCGTATAAAATTGTTTTAAAAATTGAAGTAAATTAATTTGCTACTCCGCGAGCCCAGTGAAGGTTAAATCGTGCAAAATAGCTGCGCTTGTGTTGAATACTTTTTTCATGCAGTTAATTATCCCACCAACCCTCCGCATAAAATTAATAAAATAAATAACATAAGCGCAACTATAGTCGCAAACCATCACCAAAAATATACCCGACACGTGTTTCACTTCTCCACGAGGCATCCTCAGGCAGGAGGGTGGAATAATTAACTAAAAACGCCACATGGCCTTCCGCAAAGTAACGCCTGAATCTATTAATTAAAATTATTTTGTTTTTCAGAGATGTTCGAAATTTGAATGTAATAATAAAATCGAATTTAATGTTATTATGAACCAATAACAACATTTTCACAGATAAGAAATTTGTTCAAACAAAACAGTTTATCTTTATGCTGGTCGTAATTTGCGGTTTTTGAACACATTGCAAAGCAAGTGGCGGGGTCACTGACCTCGCGCGGTGCATACGATTTAAAGACAATTTATTTTGCGAAACTTTACTAGATGCAATTAGCCTGAATATTAAACAGAATATTCATTTTTTTTATATTTTTAGATGATTTAGCATTATTTCTATTATTAGTTTCTTAAATACGGCGAGAATACAAATCAACAAACTGTATTAAGATTACCATTTCCCAACTTTAAAAGTTACGTCTAAAGTAATTTAACTGAATAGTCATATTTTTTTTATAATATCAAGTGACGGGACGAACAAGTCGTGCGCCTGATGATAAGCTACACGCCTGTCCATAACAGTTGCAGTGCCACTCAGAGCTTTAAATCGCAAAGATGCACTACCACTGCGCCCGACACCCTGAAACATAAGTTGACAAGTCCCATGTGCCTGTAATTTCACCAGCACCCTTACCCTTCAAAACTGGAACACAGTAATGCTGACATTACTGCTTGGCGGTAATAGGTAAGGTGGCAGTACTTCCCTGGACGAACTTAGTAGCAGCAGAGCTCCTTGCAATATTGCAAAATTGAAGACTATGTGTTAGATAAAGATGTATGGAACGACAACATGAGTCCAGATTCCACACAAATAAGATTCAAAGTGTTTTCTATAACATTTAAGTTATATGTATTTGAAGAGAGCAATTCCCCTAGAGTTTCTTGCTCGTTCTTCTCAGGAAAGTCAGCAGTGAACGAGCAGTAGCTTAAAAATGACATTTTCAAATGTAAAAATTTTACCTATGGAATAAATGATTGTGTGACTTTAACTTCAGAGTTCGATTTAAGAAACATTTTGATGAAACCTGCACGTCGATGATGGTTCACAACTGCAGTCTACGACCTAAACGCTCTTCTTACAGAAAACCCGTACCCAGCAGTGGAACGTATAAAAGGTTGTTGATGATCGTTGGGACACTTACCTAGCAATCGCCGATGTATTGTCGACCATCTTCTGTGAATCGTTATTACGAATAGCATCTTCGCATAAGTAGGTGTGCTTCTGCATCAATTCACCTGTAAACAAAATTAATAATTACAATTTGGCTATTACTATGTCTCGAGTTCTTAGGTTTTCGCGATTGTTACACATAGGAAATGAAACTATTTTTCCGGATTTAAATCGCGTATATTTGTTTTTTCAAACAAACCGACATTTCGGGCCCTTTACTGGTCCCATGGTCACGGCTGACTGAGGTAGTACAGTCTTCAACCAGTTATGTCTAATATTGATGCAAACCACCCTATTTTTTTTCACTATAGTTACAATAGTTATTAATTAAATACCTTATTTTTAATTTTACAAAGAAAACATTCCAATTTACGCTATATTAAGTTTTACAAATTATTTTATTGAATGAATTTTTATTAAGTTCAATTTATAATTAATTATTAATAGAAATTAGAATAAACTAAAACCTATTAATTAGTACTGCAATCTTGTCTGTTTGGGATTTTTCATTAGAGGAAATACTGGATCCCAAACCTGTAAAGGGCCCGAAACGTCGGTTTGTTTGAAAAAACAAAATTACGCGATTTAAATCCGGAAAAATAGTTTCATTTCCTATTACTATGTCATTTTAATTTAAATTAATGAGATAAACTGTTTATTTCTTCTTCTCATTAGTTTAGAGACAGAGCGGACAGGTAGCGGGCGTAAGTGAAATTGAGAATATTGCCTGGTTTCAAATTTAAAAAAAAATTATTATTATTGTTCATGAAATGTAACTTAGTTGTTAGCGGCACTGCAACTGTTATGAACAGGCGTGTAGCTTACCATCAGGCGCACGACTTGTTCGTCCCGTAACATGATATTATAAAAAAAAAAAGATTCATACCAGGTGCTTTGGGAAAAAAACCGGTGAAAACCCGGGCGAGTTAACTGGGTTTTAACCCACTGCCACTCTCTGATGACCGATCGCCTCAAATTGTAGTGCAAATATACAACGTCAGCAAATATTAGTAGTAAATGAACAACAGTAATTTAAATTGTGTGATCACCGATGATCGCAATCGAGGAAGTTAATTTAGATAAAGTAAAGAATAATGTGGACATTTCCTTCTACAATTCTCGGCACTTCGCGGAGATGTTTATATTTGCTATTAAGTATTTATCAGTGGCGAGGCATCCATATAACTCGATTCCCACCGGTTTGCCTATAATTTTCCACGTGTCATCAAATATTATGAATATTTTAAAGCAATTTACCACATTTTGTGCTCAATTTTACGTGTAGAATCATTAACCAATGAAAAAGTGTACTAGAATCTTATGCGCTAATAAGTTTTGCTTTTAATTGTCACGCCACTTGTTCAGGCCAGTGGTTTTTGTTTTGCTCCGGTTGTACTGGAGACAATTTTCGCTTCGCCACTGGTATTTACAGTCACTCGATAATCGATACAATATTTATGGACGGCAATCACTAACTAGCGGGCCACACTTTTGCGCTATGAATTGTTGTCTGGGGCAGACATGGCAACTGCCCACGCTCCGAGCGGGCCGTAGCCGTAAAATAAAAAAAAACATAAAAAATCTAAATTCTCTTCACGAAACGATCGCCGCCGTCCCACGCGTCGCTAAAATTTGTAATTTCTTTTTCTCTCTTTTTCACTGGGCTTGAACACTCGGTCATTTTACCTCGTCTTTAAAAAAGACAGACTATTGCTTTGATAAAACAAATCAGTTACAAAAATAGCTACTTGGTTGCGACATATGGTGAACTAATAGGTCCCATGTACCCGACTACGCTATCCTGTATCGCCAATAGCAGTCTACTTGAGTCATTGATCCTTGCTGGCTTTAACTCTTAAACACGCTGAAGGCAAATGTGATTCGAAGACGCTTCATAGCTCTTTACAATTCCATAACGTGTGACATCCCTCACCCACATTGGACCAGCGTCTCAGGCTATGCCTTCAACTTTCTAATTAGACGAGACTCAGTGGACCCAGCAATGGGACGCATATTGGTTAGAGGATGATGAAAATAAAAACCAACCAGCAGTGCGAACAAAGTCCAACGGATCAACGGCCTGGTCGCACAAGTCGCGCACGCGCAAAACGGCGTCCGCGTATTGGTCCTTCAGGTTGTTGAAATGCTCTTCCGCCACCTGCAAATGCCAAAGTCCGTGAACATACCTTTAGAACCAGTAGAACGTTTCTGATTACTTCATTATATAAAGCTTCCATAGCTCAACATAATCGTATTTTTTGTGAAAATACTCCATTACTTCAATGTTGGAACCAAATACAAAGATAAATTCTTTCGATTCGACTGGATTCGAACCAGTACTTGTTTGCCAGAACGGGGCTAACTGCTCTCCCAACTGAGATACGAAAAAGAACCAGCAGATCTCACGATTTTTTCACGATTAACCTATGAAAGTATTTTGTTTACTAAGTCTTTTCAGGTACCAGGAGCTGATAAGAAATATCGCTTTTTACAATACTTATTTCATTGAATACCATGTTTTTGTTATATGGGTTTATATCAGGTGGTATAAGTGAAACATGAATGAGTCGTTGGTTGGTAGACAAGTAATTGTATAATACTTGGGAAACTTATTTATACTGATTTGCTACGTGTTTGTTTATCAAATGAAAGTCATTAAAAAGTTGTAATTTTGCAGATGTGGCCTTATTATACCAAGGATGCAATTTATTGTTACAGATGTGTAAGTCCTGCATTGGACATTAGATGGGTGAGACTAGCGCATAACCGTAGCGGATGGCATAAACATAGTGTCTAAATTAGGATATCAAAATGTGTTTAAGGTTGTCTTAGAGTGAATACCTGGTATGTGATTTATCTGTAGTTTTTCAGGACGTAAATAAAAATGTGGTCTAAAGTGTCGTAAAAGCAATAATGTTTGTAGTTAACATTTTAATTAGCAAACGCGTACACGAGGTTTTCCCTCTAAGACGACGTTATGCCCTCCTGTTGTCCTCCTCTATAGTTACCGTTCCGAACGTATGAAACCCAATTGAAATAAATAAGTTATTGGCTGTCTCGCTCTTCGGTTAGACGTCAACCCGAGTGGTTTGTTACATTTATAAAACTTATGTTTTGTACAGCAGTGTATACGCCTATACAGCAGTGGATGAAGTCGACTACAGTACCTTGCTCTCCGGATAGTGCAAGCGAATCTTGCCAGCTGCAATAAGCTGAGGCGACAGCCTCTCCACCTGATGATAAAAAAGTTATATATAAGATTTTGTTCAAACCGATTGCTTGAAACAACAATTGAGGAGCTTCGGATCAAAGGTATTTATAACCTGCTGCGCATTGTGAATGAGCTGATCGGCCAAGCGTTTGTTGTGGCCCACTCCCACGGCAACCATGTTGGCCGCGCTGGCCGCCTTGTGGCTGAACGCAGCCAGGGCCGCGGCCTTGTCGTGGAAGTTCGGCTCGCGGTTCGGAGTGCCTGCGAGGTACAAACGAATGTTTAAAAAAATATACGCGATTTGGATACCAAAAAAATGTTTTATTTCCAAAGATAGTTTCCCCTTCAGATTTTTTTATGATACCAAGTGGCGGGACAAGCATGTCGTGCGCCTGATGGTAAGCGACACGCCTGTCCATAATAGTTGCAGTGTCGCTCAAAGCTTTAAATCGCAAAGATCTGAGGGGCACTACCACTGCGCCCGTTACCCTGAGAAGTTGAGAAATCTCAGGGTGACGGGCGCTATGTGCCTGCATTTTCACCACCACCCTTACCGAAACCGAAATGCAATAATGCTGACATTACTGCTTGGCGGCAGAAACAGGTAAGGTGGCAGTACTTCCCTGAACAAACTTTTTCACATGGAGCTCTACTGGTACTATATATACATAATATAAATATTTCTAATAATGAACATTAAAATAGTTCTTCTACACACATATCATAAACCCTCT
Organism: Hyposmocoma kahamanoa; assembly: GCF_003589595.1. Lineage (NCBI taxonomy): Eukaryota > Metazoa > Arthropoda > Insecta > Lepidoptera > Cosmopterigidae > Hyposmocoma > Hyposmocoma kahamanoa. Next base: position 1,528,480 of record NW_020653766.1, read on the forward strand.
TTGATTTGACCAGCATAGAGATAAACTGTTTTGTTAGAACAAATTTCTTATCTGTGAAAATGTTGTTATTGCTTCTTAATAACATCAAATTCGATTTTATTATTACATTCAAGTTTCGTACATCTCTGAAAAACAAAACAATTTTATTCGACCTCAATTCTAATATCAGTCGAGATGAAGTTTTATTCAAAATGAAATGTCAATAGTAGACAATTTTGACAAATCTCACACGTTACTTGATATCGAACGATATGATAGTTGGGGCCGACTCTAGTTTGTCTATGAATTAAATTAAAACATGCGTGAGAAAAGTTTTTATTTGCCGCCATTTCACCAGACGTAACATGCGGTACCTGAACACATCATAGAGAGCTTATAACATGTGTATAGATAAGGCAGTGAATGTAATTGTTCATAACTAGACATTAAAACATTCGTGTGATGTTTTCGTATTTTAATGCCTTTCATTATGTAACAGTCGCATAAAGTACTACAATGACAGAATATAATTAATAAAGGATGTTGTAACAGCGAAATAGAATATAATAAAGGGAGGGGGTAGTTTTAATGCTCTTAAGTTATATGTTACTGGGGTAGGTATGCGAAAGGGATGCACGTAAGGAGCCTTCCCGCTCGACGTAGCATTCCATTTCTGTATATCTAGCACACCCTGGGCAACAATCGGCGAGAACCCTACACCTATTGGCAAATTTTTTCACCACTTTGACAAATATTATAAAGAGATAAGAAGAACTGGGTATAAGAGTGAAGTTTGGGATACTGTCAGGGGGTCTATTGTCGTCTCCGTCCGCAATCTGTCCGAATCAATTACAGTGAAATAAGTGACACTAAAGGCAATGCCAAGTATGAAGCTTTATTTGCATCACGCGTATTTTAAATTCGGTTGAGTATTACTTATTTGACAGCAATTGCTTCGGACGAATATTTAAATGTAGTTTGAATTGGATGTACGTAGACGTTCCCAAATTCATTTTAATTGTATTTAAATGTAATAAATGACTAACAAAAAAGTTGATAAATCATTAAAATTGAAATAAATTGTCGCCACTGCAATTTTATGCCGATTAAATCTAATTTTAAAAATTACATTAAAAATATTTTGATTCGTCGATATTATAAAATTGAAGACTACGTGTTAGATAAAGATGTATAATAATAATGCACACACTCATAGCTCCGCACTAGGGAAACCCTGTATCGCGGGTGCTTTAGACACACACATAACAACCACAAATTACACCCAAACACATGAAAGAAATAAATCTATGCAATAGAAATATTTCTCCCGGCCCGGGATTCGAACCCGGGACCTCTGCGCAGTCCAGCAAGGTTACCGTTCGGCCACTGAGGCAGTTGATTCCAGACAAAGTGGACTGAAAGTTGATTGGAGAAGATTATTCTTCTCGGGGACGGCAGCGCAGTGAAGGCGTGTACCTTCGGGCGCGTTGACGGCGTCGGCGAAGTGGCGCAGCGGCGCGGCCACGTCGATGAAGTCCTCCACCACGCGGTTGACGACGGCGCGCTCCATGGCGCGCTTCAGCTCGTGCAGCTTGTCCGTCAGCTCCCTGCGCACAGCAACCGTTACTTCCGCGGTGGGCCGGGGTGGCTTACCCTGCCGTCCAAGGACCAAGAGGTCCATGACGCCTACCTAACGTGTTGCTTTAACATCGAGTTCTTGGGTTTTCGTGATTTTTATGTCGAATTACTCCACTAGTTCGTTATTATTATTAATACAAAGAACGAAAACTCAGAAAAAATTCCTTCGATCCGGCCGGATTCGAACCGACGTCTTCTAGCATACCGTGCCAGACGCTGTACCAACTAAACCACGGAACGAACCGGCGGACCTCACGAATTTTTCTGTGCTTGTTGTCGTGTCCTTGTATTTGGTTTTGTCAAACACTTTTTAGCCGTAACGCCATCTATGAGAAACCCATGCTGTTTCGTCAACCAGTTAGCTTAGTTGGTATAGCGTCTGACACGGTGTGCTAAAAGACATCGGTGCAACTAACATTTTTCAAATAAGATTTAATAATTATGTTATTCAAATGAAAATTGCTGAAAAAAGTGATGAGATATCAAGATGAAATGTTCAAAATACACGTGAATGTTACTCATTCCATTTATTGAGTGATTGCTTTTAGAATTTTAACCAAACCGGTTTGTTTACGTTTCTGGCATAATAGATTGGAACAAACTTTATTATATTTATATATTTCTCATGTGCTTACAAATTCAGTAAAATTGTTTTTTCTTCTATTTATATTTCACGTATGTCAAATCAAACCCTTATTTTTTCCAATAAAAACATACCTAGTTATGGCCCGCGCCTCCTCAGAGTCTCCCTTGCCCTGCATGCACAAATCGGCGAGCTTGTCCGACAGCCGTTGTACCTCGGAGCACAGCTGCAGGATCTCTGCCTTCTCGCGGCCTTGGAGGCCGTCAACGATCTAGGTACAGTGCATGTTAACTTTATTTTATATACATATACATACACATATTCACTAAGGCTTTCACCTTTGTCACGAAAATTTAACAAATCATGAGATTTTTTGAGATTTTCGAGCCTCAAGTCTCTGATATTTTCGGTCTCAAGAATATACATTAATACCGCAATACACTCATCGCCCCGCACTGAAATAATGTGTAAATGTAGCCATACACATAGTTCTCTCGGCTCGGAAATCGAAAAACTCAGAAGAACAGTTCGACCACGGAGGCAGTGAATATAACAGGATATATCAGGAACATCAACATTTTGATTTATTTTCATGACTTCAGTGGCCCAACGGTTTGCTCTGTAGACACAGGATGAGGGTATCCTAGGTTCGATTGCCGGTTAAATCAATTTGGGAAAGGCCCTTTCCTAAATTGATTCTAGTCCGGGTGTCCTGGAGTGAATTCCTTTGCTCTGGTACTCTGTACTATGAGTACCAGAGCAACGGAATTCTATATGGGATAATAATAATAATGATAAAATCGTTTATTTGTCTCTACACATTAATGAGTAAAAATAAAAATATAAAGCACTATACAGTGTTTACTAACAATAGTGGTGTGAGATAAAAAGGTCTGTAGCTCAGCACAATGGCGGATTGTTTCACAACGCCGCTGATATTCTGCTACAGCCTGCCATGTTCATAAAAAGAAGAACTAACACACACTATCATTCTAGTTCTAAAATTTCAAACCGATTATTAGATATTTACCACACACATGAATCGTTATACAGATTTTTTCTTTACTATTACACACAGAGCACTATCCACACACAACTACACTACAATGCCTACCTCCATTGTTTGCCTGGACAATAACCAATTTAAACATTTCTTACGGAAAGTACGTAATGACAAAATATGAGTCTCGCACAGGCAGGGGAAGAACATTCATTCCACACCTTGGAAGCTACCTTACCCTACCCTAACGTATATAAAAGTCATATTGTAAACATTAAAAACATATGACATACCTTAGAAGCCCTACCTCACCTTACCTTGCTCTAACCCCAAATTATATAAGAGTCACATTGTAAACATTAAAAAGGTATGACATTAAAACTTTATTAGCAATTTTCTCGAATCTCACTTTTACGTGATACGCCCTTGTTACACCCAATCTTTCAATTGTTACTATTATTCTGTTACTTTACCACTGCGAGTGCGAAATGAAGCATAGACCGACCCTTTAATAGATGTTTTTGGCCTGTAATTTGAAGTCGAATAAAAATATTTAATAAAACTTACTCTTTGCCCTTGAGAGACGATGCTGTTGATGGCCTTTTGACCCTCGATCCTTGTCTGTGGATCAGCCGCCGGGTGCAGCAACCATTTGTGAGCTGTCTCTAATCTGTAACATCATCATATTACAATATTAACAATAGTACATTGTGTGTTAAGGGCGATAAATAAAAAATACTAACGGGTCGAGGTTTGGTATTTTTCACCGCCCGTTATTCATATATAAACAGATGGCCAGCTATTCTTCCATAGATAGAAAAACGCATACAGCCATGATGGTAGAGATATAAAATAAATAATTTCAAAATACTAAGAATATTGCAGTATTTGAATTTATAAACTTGATTCACCAAATTATTGACTTACAATTATATGGACGTCGGGTCCGCGCTAAAAAGTGTCCGAACTTATAGGGCGTTAAAATCGTATGCAGAGCGTCATTCATGCTTTAGTCTTCGTTTGTTCGACTGACAGCGAAGCAAGCAAAATTAGACAGTACTGCGATGACATTACAATTTAAATTCAACGTTTTAGCTTTTTCATATTCCTTTACATGTCACTACATTTAAATAGGTTGACTTGGGACATTTTTTTCGTGGTTTTTGTATTAGACCCGTCGTTTTTTTTTTTAAGTAAGTTAATTTATTTGTAAGTCAATGCACCAAATGTATAGTTTTTTTCTGAACTTCAAGCTTATATAAAATAAAACAGATTATTCGAGAAAACTTTTTGCTTCATCTTAACGAATAAGTACAATGCAATTAAATTTGCAGTGAAAAAGCACATGGTCGATTTCGTCATTTCCTGGATTCGATTAGTCATGAGTTCACCACACTGACTAGAATCGAATTTTGTTGTTGGTTTGATCTATTCACATTATGTATATAATTATATTATATACTAAATACATTATACAACATTAAAATCTCTCTACAATCACAATTTACTCCTACAGCTGTAATTATATTCACACTCGCTCATGCACTTACATATCAAATAGGTTATTTTAGATGCACTATTTACATTTTACTATGTATATTATTATTCTCACTTAACAATCATGTCATGCTTTTTCTTTTATGCTTAATCTGTATTTGTGTTATATTCGTGAATAAAGTATTTATCTATCTACTTGGCAATTCGTTGATGACTTCTTCGTAGTCACAAGTCGTGATTGTTCAAAGTTGAACGTACCTGGCTTGCATAGTCCTGCCGCCCTGCTTCTCGGCGGCCCTGACGCCCTCGTTGACGATGGAGTCGAGCTCGTTGAGCTGCTGGCGCAGGTCGTTGGCCAGGTTGAGGGCGCGGTTGTCGCGGCCGCGCCCGAACTGCCGCTCGTCGCACAGCTGGTCGGCGTTGATGCCGCCCGATCTGTTGCACGAAAGAGATCGAGATCCAACGCATTAGATGTAGCAGCAGCAGCAGAGCTCATTTCGAAGATGTTCGTCCAGGGTTTTAATTGCGCGGAAATAGAGTATTGGAATGTATTAAGTAATGAACTCAGGAGCTGATGCTTATAGTATATCTTTTTTTGGAGACGGAGTAAAATGACATATACAGGTTGGGTAGGGTTGCCAGTCATTAATATATAATAGTTATTGACGACAGTTTTATCGATAGATTGTAAAAAAACGACGGAATTGTGAATATACTAATTGCGTTATTGCCTTCGTTTTCTTTATTCTTATTTTGACAGTCCTAGTATCAGGATCAATTTTTATATACATATATATATTTACGTCGGTCAAGATATTGATTAAAGTTTTTGTCCCACGTACCGAATTTTGTATCATTCCCTGAGTACTTACTTAATCTCTAATATCAATCATGGCTACGGAACTTACATGTATATACAGGGTGATTTTAAAATCATTGGCATCTGTTGAACTTATTAATTCACTCACCTAAAGAAATATTTTAGAGTAATTTAAATTAGCAATAGTACAGAAACATTATAAAAATTTAAAACGTCTTGCCAAAATAACCAAAGAATCAAAATACGTTTGCGGCAAAATAATGAAAACGTAGTTCGACAAATAGTGGTTAGAGCGTTAGACTCTCGTTCTCGAGGTCATGGGTTCGATTCTCATGGTTGACTGCTTCCATGGTGTAGTGTTTAGAGTGTTGGTCCTAATAGCGGTGTGCATGAACATTTAACTTTTTTTTGTACGGTCGTACAGTAAACCATGTGTAGCAACTGTTGGCTCCAATAATGGGCCTTGCTAATTACATTACACTACATTTACATTTAAATTTGTTGTATACTATACTGCAATCCAAATTCGCAATTTGCGAGAGAGGCCGTGTGACTTGCGTTAACGCAGATCGCCCGCGAAGTGGTAACAAGGATCCTTCTTTACAAACAACTTGTAGAACGTATTTATTTAGACGACGACAGCGTTTGATACTTGCTATATTTTAATGGAGTTTATTTATTTTTGTTGTTTTTTATTATAATTATTATTTCACGATTATTTGCAACAACAGTCTATCGCATGGTATGCATGTAAAGATTTTCCGGTTTTCATAAGCTACAACATTGACAGGTATCACGAGTGGGGTATTATTTGAAAAGGACGCAAACGATTTCGATTTCACCCTGTATAAATAAACGTACGGGCCGGGAGTTCACCAGCAGAAATGAAGGCGGGGCGGAGGGGGGGAGGCTTGTGGGCTACCTGACGGAGCGGCGCAAGGCGTCGGCCAGCGCGGGCGCCACGTGCTCGGCGGCGCGCTGCGCGGACGTCAGCACGGAGCGCAGCGCGCGCTCGCCCAGGCTGTTGCGCAGCGCCGCCGGGTCCTGCGGACACACGGGTCATTCCGGGACGATGCCAGCACAGCCGCTGCCGCTCAAACGCACATCCTAACGTAAGCGCTATGAAATCTTGATATTCATCGGTCGATGTTTCTAATTGTTGTTTTGAAAAACAAAGTTATTTATTGTTCTTTCTACCTTAACAATACATTCACAGGATAATTAAGTAAAGTACTGTGGAATTGCGAGGTGGAAGACTGGTGCCTAAACTAGGTTGGACCTGCACTATCCATCCACCACCGGATTTCAGTAACACAATATTATGATGTTTCTAAAAGTACTAAGACGTTAAGGATACATTGGCGTGATGGTATAGACATTTTACTACTACACTATTTATTTATTATTTTGAGAAAATTATTGCAAGTTACGACGTTTTGATTTTACATTTCATTCAATGCGCTGCATCTAGCGACAACAGCTTGACGACGAACGATTGATGTGATATTAACTCTACTCGGTTCTATTGCGCGGGTCCAGTGGCAGGGGCACTGACTTTATTGCGATATAAGAAAATTGTATCTCGGATACTATACGTGTTCTATTTAATTCTGTTACCTATTGAATACAGCGGTTTTCTTGCAAAATTTCAAGGTAAGTTTATGTTTTATTTCTTTTACGAAAATTTTAAGGAATCACCCGTGTATATCCCCAATTTTACTATATATTTTTGAAACCAATTGATTCAACACTTTCGCGGAATCAACCAAAGTCATTTGGGATAGTATAGATTCTTAATGTCCTCCAAAAAAACTCGACCATACAGCAGCTATATAAAGTTCACTTTCGTTTCTAATAACAAAAAAATCTATTACAATAAACAAAAAATGGAATAAAATATTAAAACTAAATAAAATGTGATTTAACGACGATATCAAACACCACCATAGATGATGATGTGCGACTATCACTTTTGCACTCCAAAGTAGCATTTTTAACATAAAAATAGCAAAAAAGACTAAGCTCAAATTTACTGAACTGCGCGAACTGTTGGCATACGTACCACACCCACTAAGCACTTCTACTACATTTATTATTCATCAATACGTCATTGTAACAGTACTTACGTTAAGAAACTCGTGTGCAGTAGCGATCTTGCCATGTATTTGCGCCTGCAAAGCCTTCAATACAGCAATGTTGTCCTTCTCCCCGCCATCTTCCACGTAAGAAGTCAGTTGTAACACTCGTATGATCTCGTGTATTTCGTCTGCCATGCGTTGAGCGAGGTAATTGCGATTCTCCGCTGCTTCTTCCATGCCTTTGCTGCCTGAAATTTGTTACAAATAATATAAATCACACTCTCAATAGTTTTTTTTTATGATACTTAAAGCGATGGGGCGAACAAGTCATACACTGATGATAAATTAAAATGTAAACGAAAATACAGGTATATGGGACTTGTTGAGTGGCACTGCAACTGTTATGGACAGGCGTGTAGCTTACCATCAGGCGCACGACTTGTTCGGCCCGTCGCTTGATATTATAAAAACACAAATAAAGTTGGACTCACTGCTAACGATAGCTATAAAACTGTAAATGAACAAACTTCGCACCTTCAGTGAGGATATGGATGTACATCTTCATGGCGCAGATGAGGACCGGCGCCAGTTGCTTGACGCTCTCCAGACATCGCGTCAGGGTCTCCGCGTGGGGTGGGTGCGTCAACTCCGACGCTCGTGCTGCCACCTACGACGGCACAATTGTCAATTAATCACCATGACACGCACAAAGAATATTCCTGCTTGCCTAACCTGCTATAGAGCTAAGTTAAAAGAACCGTCTAAACCTATTTAAAGAGCCCCAAACACGGAAGTTCTACTGTAAGTAATCGAGGAGTTTGGTAGTGTGCAGTATCCGTATGTGTGTGTTCCGGTTGTGAAGGGTAAGGGTGCTGGTGAAATTACAGGCACATGAGACTTGTCAACTTATGTCTCAGGGTGACGGGCGCAGAGGCAGTGCCCCCAAGATCTTTGTAATTTAAAGCTCTTGGTGGCACTGCAACTGTTATGGGCATGCGTGTAGCTTACCACCAGGCTCACGACTTGTTCGTCCCGTCACTTGGTATTATAAAAAAAAAAAAAAAAAATCCCGGTTGCAGCACCATTTCCAGGTTACCATATTATTGTAATGTCATCGTATTTCCATACTATACCAAATTTTAAGTTACACTCCGTCCAACCAATAATTTAACTTTTGACAGCTCGAATTTTAATCAATTAGTGATGTCCTAATGCGTTTAATGTTCGTTCTCAGTTTTAGGGTCCACTGAAAATCAGCGTTACAGCCTTTTCTCGGCAGTGACATTAGCGGAGTGGAATCATTTTACATACACCACAGCTGCACACACGACATCTACTTAGTACACAATAGTGTTGACTATTTAATGTTATTGCTTTGTTGTCGTTTCATAATTTCGTAGTATTATTACGATTTTACTTTTATTTAATTTTATTTTTATTTTGTCATTGTATTTTATTTTTGTGTTGTGGCGTTGTAATAAATAGTTTCTATTTCATTCCCTTCCATGCCATTCCATTCAATTCCATTACATTTTATTATAAAAAAGCAGCAGTGGCTAAATTGGAGAAGCGAACACTAACCTCCCTCGCTGCACGAGATAGAGCTGGTGAGATGTCTCTGAGGAACTGCACAAGGTCCTCCATGGTGTCGATGACCTCGGCCACGCCCAAGTAGTCCAGCACCTAAAACACATAAACACGAACTTTAATGCCGTAGTTAGTATATGAAATATGTTGGTTTGAAAAAGGTTGTGTTTTGTAGTTCCCAAGGTTCATTTTCGAATAGAACAATCCCATATCTTCCCGTTGACGGTCAGTCTCACTGTAATCAGATAGTAACTTGATGCTCGCTAAATGCAGTTATGGTGGAAAATATTCCTATTTTTCACTCTAGCACTGAAATGTGTGTTGTGCAGCCATCTCTGCACAACACACATTGCAGTGGGAAAAACCGAATCAACTCGCCCGGGTTTTAACAAAGTTTTACCGAAGGTGTTTTTCACCATTTCTGTCCACAATAGCGTGCAATTAATAAAAAAATATATAAATATAAAACAAATCACATACGTCGCTCTGATCTCAAAGTAAGTAGCTAAAGCACTTGTGTTATGGAAATCGAAAACGACGGTAACACAAACACCCAGGTCCGGGACAATATAGAGAAGTTGGTTTTTCTACACTGACCCGGCCGGGATGGAACCTGGGATCTCAGGGATGGCGACACTATGTAAACTGGTGTGCAAGTCCTTGAACACATGTGCGACACTTGAACACACACACACGTGTCGAACACGTTCGTTTCATTCCATAGTTATTACAAATTTCGATGCAAAAAACCTTTTTTAGATGAAAACCTCACAACAATATTCGCCTTGCAATCCTGTAGATTCGAGAGACATTACGACAAATGCATACGAATTAACGATTTTTAGTATCGATTTATTTAAATCCTATTTTCAAGGGAACCGATTCAATACAAAGGCAAATCGTATCGTCTAGATCAGAAAGCAGTAAACATTTTGTGATAATATCATTCCATTTGAACAAAACTCGATTTACGAATTTTGGTCGGCAAGCATTCGCTGGTAGCAGTAGGCGGGTCATATCTGACGAAAAACCCAGAACCAACGGAAAGGAGTTCTTGAGTGGAGACCACGCCTCGACAAACATAGTGTTAAGATGCCAGATGGAGTCGAAAGGCTGCTGACAGCAGATGGGAGCAACAAGCTGAGGGTCGGGTCGAGAGAGGCACACAGCAGTGCAGTAGATCGACAATTCGACGAACCATTAATGTTTTAAAATTAACCTTTTTGCATTCTTTGACAATCTTCCGGACTTCTGATTCATCGAAGCAGAGCAGCAGAGCTGAAGTTCCTTGCAGGATGCCGCGTGAGCCTTCTATCAGCTTTTTCCTGAACAGAAAACAAAATTTATTTTTTTTTAATATCAAATAATGGGACGAAAAAGTCGTGCGCCCGGTGGTAAGCGACACGCTTATCCATAATAGACGCAGTGCCACTCAGGGCTTTAAAGCGCAAAGACCTTATGGGCACTGCCACTGCGTCAACCCGAGACATTAGTTGCCATGTCCCATGTGCCTGTAATTTCACAAGGACCCCTATTCTTCTCCTTGGCGGCAGAAGTAGGTAAGGTGCTTCCCTGGACGAGCTTCCAAGTGCTTTCTGTGTAGTTGCCTGCCTACTACTTTTCTATAGAGAAAGTATCAACAACTGACAGAATGCAATGATTTACATCCATTGAACATTATCTATTGAATCAACACAACTACGCCAAGAAATAATTGTGACGTTTTTGTGGGTACTGGCCATGAACAAGTTAAAACGTATGCCAACCGGTGATAAAGTTGAACTTCTACACACATCAGGGCGTGTATACTGCGCTCGGGGAACCGTTTTCCATTCGGAAGCGACAAGGGAAATAATCCAGGAAATGAACAGCAACATCTCCGTAATGATTGCAGCTTTAGAATTGTATCCAAATTGCGATTGGAACAAGGTGCCAGACTTTAACAAGATGTTTAAAAAAAATCTGTGTTATATTACCGCCTTGTGCCCACGTTTTTAACTAAAACATTTGAAACAGTTTCGGATTTTGCAAATAATGGGTTTTAGATTTTTTTTTTAATAAACAGATGGCCCGCTATTCTTCCATAATACAACTCGATCTAAAATGTGCAAAAATTGCTCAAAAATACTACTACTGCTTATATTGCACATTTTCTGACGCATACAATCAGGTTTGGGCGCGTTTAGTATGCAAATCTATAGAAGATAGGTCAAATAATACGTCTGTAGTGATTACAAGACTGGATCGACTAAGACTTTGTAACGATGGGGCACTAATGGTATACAATACAAAAAATACACATTTTATTTTTTTCCTATTAAACTATTACATTTGTGGTAAAATGTGATATGACAATATTTAATTAGGACAATAGGATCTCTCGATTGGCATTTTTTTAGAGAGGTATCGTGAAAAACAAAATCCTATGTCCACAATATCGCAGATCCGACACACTGTGCGTCGCAAAGTTAAGACAAATATAGTGTACCTGACTGTCCCCAATCACGTCAATTTTTAAGTGATTTCCCGAATACCGAAATTTTCTGTCTATGTTCCTCGAAGTTTAGGTAAAAAAATTATATGTTAGATATAACTTCTTACATACAATAAATAGGGTAACCTATCACAAAGCCGAAATTTTTTTTGTCCGAAATAACGTTTGTTCGAATTTTCATTAGACCGAAAACCGAATTCTAACGAAACAGTTGTTCTTTCAGGATATGTTGAATGTTTATCGCAAAGACACGATTAGGTTCGGGTAGGTTAGGTTAATTAAGGTTTAAAATAAACGCTTCTTGCCCGTGGACCGCCTGACTGGTTTATTTGGATGGACCACGGGCAATTATTCTTTCCCGTGGTTCACCTCTTACGTATAAAATAGAAATACTCAAACTTATATTGGTGGTGATCCACCTCAAACATTAACATTTTGAACACCTTCATAGCGCGGTTGGGTTTTTAAATGTTTTAATTTCGTAATATTGATGTTCCTTGAACAATAAAACATTGCCAAACATCACCTTTTCTCAGAATAAAATTAAGTTCATACTTTTAAAATTTAATTTATCCGTATTTTAGTCCTTCAGGCAACCACTGCCGTAAACTACAACATATTCAATCATCAAATTGTCAATTAACAGACAATAAAATAATCTCGTGTATCTTTGCAATTGAAATGTTAAAGGAGTTTTAATAACAAGGTGTTTTATAAACGAGAAAAGAAAAATCCCTAGGTGACCACGGGAAGAAATAATTGCCAGTGGTCCAACCAGGTGGATGTAGGTGAACCACGGGAAGAGATAATTAATTGCCCGTGATCCATCAAGATGAACCAGCTAGGTGTTACACGAGCAAGGAGCGAAAAGAAAAAACATTTTCCTCTCAAAATTACTTTCGAGGTTATGAAATTTCGACCAAACGTTATTTCTGGAAAATGTCATTTCGGAATACTAATAGGTAACCAATAAATAGGTACTTAATTATTAATAACTGCAATCCCATGTCGCAGTATGGACGAGTCGCAACTTCAAGCTATAGCAGCTATAATGCTTTTAGTACTATCTATCTATTGTCTGTCTAAGAGAAGAAACCTTCTTTCCAAGTACAGCAGCAAACCCGTCCGTACGTGCTAAACAAAAACATTTCAGATACCTAGCCCCAGTATCTCGGCAATTTAAACATAGATCTAAATACATCATTATATTGAACGCGGATGGCATTGTACTTGTTTGGTACAGTTAACCCACAAACTACACGTATATAGCGTCTGACAGTGCGCCTTATAGAGCGTTACTTTAACTTGATCTGAACAGAGTGCAACTCTCCTGGCCAACATGCTACCATTGTTAAATATTCTTTTCTCGCTCAATGTCATCATTATCACTAAGGGTCGTATTCCAGAACTCTACGCAATACTCGAGTCAGGACTTGAGTATTGCAGTGAGCACTGAAAATCATATTCAAGTCCTTGCCATTAGGAGCGTATTTCCAGTGCTTGAAATCATAGTCAAGTATGCTCAAATCCTGACTTGAGCATTGAGTAGAGTTCTGGAATACGACCCTAAGACTTTCAATAACTATATGACCAAGATAACGGAATTTACCCTAACCAACCTACTACCATTCAGACACACATCAGGTACAAAATCCGGTCCTTTTTTATATTTGAAGACCATAAAAACTATTTTCTTAATATTATAAACCAAGCCAAGTAACTTTGCATATTCTTCACAGATGGAAATTAGTTTCCTCAACCATTTAATTGAAAGCGTAAATTGGAATGTTTCTTTGTAAAATTAAAAATAATTAAGGTACTTAATGAAAAAATAGGGTGGTTTGCATTAATATTAGATATAACTGGTCGATGAATATACCACCTCAGTCAACCGTGACCATGGGACCTGTTAAGGGTCCGAAACGTTGGTTTGTTTGAAAAAACAAATGTAAGCTATTTAAATCCGGAAAAATAGTTCATTTCCTATAATAAGTAATGTTTTTAATTAACTCATATAATAGATTTAGCTGCTGGTACTTACCTAGCGGGGCCAGAGTACGGGTCGGCGCGCAGCATATCCGAGGCCTGCTGCAAGAGAGTAGCCGCTGTCTCGACGCGGTGTAGTGCGCTTGGCATGTCGTGCTTAAGAATGGCATCATCGGAGGACTCGATAGTTTCATGACCGACCTGGAGGTACGTATTAATTACTTAACACTAGACAAAATATACTTTTTTAATAATAATAATCAAGACACCGAAAAAAAATCTAAAAATAGAATAATAAAAATTATTTCTATATATGTAGAATGTGACCTCAACAGAAATAGTGCTGATTGTTTTTGGCTGCAAACGAATTAATTCCAGTCAGGTTCGCTGGTTCTTGAATCTGCATCAATGTGCCCTTGCCGGAAAATACAGTATCTTCCGTTCAAAAATTCAAAATTTCTTTAAAAAAAAAATAAAAAGTCATTTCTCAACAAAAACATACGAAAAAATATAAAAATAGAAAAAACAATTGAGTGACGTGGACAAAAAGGCTTTAAAGACTCAGCATTGCAGATTTTCAGTCTTAGGTTATTCGGTAGGTCTGTTTTAGATTATGGAAGGAGGCGGCAGTTAACAAACATTTGAACTTATTTCGGGAAACTTTACTAAAATTACATTTTTCC